>NW_021831287.1:0-272082 GCF_006345805.1 Octopus sinensis | reverse complement strand
TCTCAGGCTTCTTGTACTAATTTTGAGACCTAGGGTGATCAACGACTGTGCTTCGTTTCTGTCCTGGATAGTAAGCTTGGCGAGAGGCAGATATTCCCATTATGTCACCGTCCATACCGGTTGGGGCGCCAGATTGGCCGCGTTCAAAATTTGTAATAAAAATTACCTTTCTAAGGTTATTTTCTTTTTTTCTGTTCATTACTTTTTTGATTTTAATATTTTTTCCGCCGAAATTTTGAAGTTACTGACTTGATTTATTTAACTCTTTTTAATAAAAAAAAGTATAAAAAATTTTAAAAAATGTTTTAATCTTCTATTTTTATCATAAAAACTCTAAAATAAAACCGGCCTACGGCTGGATGATTCAATGCGAATATTTCCCTATGCGCTCTTCGGCGCGCGGATCATTTGTAACAATGGCACAATAATTTCATAATTAAGTAAATATGCCACAGGATTCCACGGATCTCCTTAGCTGATTTGGTAAGAGCACATTCTACCATAGCAAATTTTGAAAGGAATCCAATAAAACAAGAATCTATTATTTAGATCAGCGGTTCTCAAATGCGGCCCCCGGGGCCGCATGTGGCCCCCAGGATTTTTTTTGCGGCCCCTCTAGAGTAACTAACTTTTTTAATTTTTTAATAATGTTTAAATTTAATTATTCATTCTTAAGGTTAAACATATCCATAATTGGTGATTTCTTAATCAATTTGAAGCACGTTTTGGGGTACATTTATATAAATGGCACAGCGGCGAGGAGGGCAAAGACCCGGAAGAAAGACAAGTACGCCTCGCTCGCCGACAGATTCCTCTTTGTGCCTGTTTCAGTCGAAACATCAGGCACATTCGGCCCAGCCACGCTACGTTTTCTCACCGAGAGAGGCCGTCACCTCGGGAGGATTAGAAACGACCCCCGCGAGGTCAATCGGCTTTTTGAGCGCGTCTCAATAGCCGTACTCAGGGGGAACAGTTTCTCTATTCTCTCTGCGGCTAGTAGCTGACTTCCTGTTCCATTTTCTTTTCTATTTCGAAATTAAAAAAAAAAATTTATATAAATTTAATTTTTAGAATTTTAAAGAATTCCTTCCTTTAATGAGAATATTCTCAACTCCATTCAGCGTGGAAATTAAGGATGCGCCTGCAAAGTTTCAACTAGAACTCATTAATTTACAACATGATATAGAACTGGCGGCATTGTTCAAAAATGCGTCCATTATTAATTTTTACGAATTAATTCCTCAAGACAAATTCAAAAATATAACACACAATGCATATATAAATCTACATTTATGCGAATCAATATTAGTAAAATGGAAAATATAAAAAAATATAAAATATTTTTTGTGCGGCCCGCGAAGCTAATCTTAATTATCGATTTGGCCCTTGAGCTAAAAAGGTTGAGAACCCCTGATATAGAACTGGCGGCATTGTTCAAAAATGCGTCCATTATTAATTTTTACGAATAATTCCTCAAGACAAATTCAAAAATATAACACACAATGCATATATAAATCTACATATTTATGCGAATCAATATTTAGTAAAATGGAAAATATAAAAAAATATAAAATATTTTTTGTGCGGCCCGCGAAGCTAATCTTAATTATCGATTTGGCCCTTGAGCTAAAAAGGTTGAGAACCCCTGATATAGAACTGGCGGCATTGTTCAAAAATGCGTCCATTATTAATTTTTACGAATTAATTCCTCAAGACAAATTCAAAAATATAACACACAATGCATATATAAATCTACATATTTATGCGAATCAATATTTAGTAAAATGGAAAATATAAAAAAATATAAAAATTTTTTGTGCGGCCCGCGAAGCTAATCTTAATTATCGATTTGCCCTTGAGCTAAAAAGGTTGAGAACCCTGATTTAGATTATAAATTATCCAGGAATAACTATCATTTCGGGTCGAATAGCAAAACCGTGTTGGAAGCACAGCGAGATATACTCGGCACTCCGTAGGGTTACTCATCAAAGATGTTTTAAAGAATCCAACCTATTTCGAGGGTTTTTGACCTTTCCCGTCAGATTCTTGTCTCAATCTTATGAGGAGTCAACCCAATTTTGGGCAAAAAAATAAATACATACATTAAATGCCATATGCAATCAAAACTATAAGATTTAATTGATTAGTTAGTTTCTCATACAGTAAATAAATCACATAATCAGACAGGGATAATAATGTAATCATTGAAAACTATAATAAATTAAGCACACAAAACTATAAGACATATTCCTTAAAAAATCGGACGTAAAATCGCTCATATAAAAAACGACTGGAGGGAACCCACATGGCTTCGACAAAGAATAGGTTTGGCCGTTGTTCGCGGCAATGCCTATTCGATTATGTCGTCATCCGCGAATTAATTATATGCGCTTTTTACAGCTCGTCTAAAACCTTATTTAATTGATTAGTTGGTTTCTCATACAGTAAAATAATCACATAATCAGACAGGGATAATAATGTAATCATTGAGAACTATAATAAATTAAGCACACAAAACTATAAGATTTAATTGATTAGTTGGTTTCTCATACAGTAAAATAATCACATAATCAGACAGGGATAATAATGTAATCATTGAAAACTATAGTAAATTAAGCACACAACAAAAATATGTTTAAGCGTGAAAAATATGTAATGAAAATTTAATGCATTTTTATATTGAATTTTTATAAAAAATAATATTTTATTATTTAATTGAATCGGTATCCTCATTATTTAGCTTTAAGTAAGATGACTCTTTCTGAGAGTCAATTGACACATTAGATCTTTTTTTGCAATAAAATGATACTAATGTTGCAATTTTATCATCATTGGTTCAATGAAATTGAGGGAAAAGAAATTAATAAACAATTGTATAAAAATTGGTCTAAGATGGTTTTTTTCAGGTTTTTTTTACCATGCAAATTGTATATTTTAATTTAAACCATGAAACCATTTGTAGAAATGAATATTTTTGTTAACTTTTTGACTTTCAATAATATTTGTAAATCTAATTCATTCAGTTTTTGTTTGGGTTGAATCTAATATCAGAAAAAGAAAAACATTAAAATTGAATTTGATAGATCTAAGTTGTAATTTCAATACGCGAATAATTTTATCTAATGTAAAATTTCTTTTACTTACATTAAATCCGCCTATTCGCGATAAAAGTTATTAATTTTCATCAGTCAATAAAATAAAACATGGATGAAATAGAATTAGGTTACAGTGCGACCTCGAATTGGAGAAAACCAAGTCGCGGGGAAACCCTCTTTTTTGAGGAAAACCTTGCTTTGGGCCAAATATTTTCGCCATCCCTATAAAATACGATGATTTTTAATGAAATAAACTCCCTACTGTGGAAAAATTTTATATAAACGATTCATTAATATTTTGTATAATTTTGATTTATTATTATTTATTTATTGTAACCTGTTTTTCCAAATTTGTAATCAATAATTTTAAAATTTATTTAACCTTGTAACTTAGTTAGTTAACTAATTAACCTGGTAAAAATTGAAATTTTTTAAAGTTATTTTATAAATTTTAAAAAGCCAATGCCTAGAAAACTAAATCAACGTAAAAAGAACAGAATTTGCAAAGATATACAGTCGTGTCATAAGTATAAAATGATTTGTGAAGGATTTAACATCTCTAAAGGAATGCTATACCGACTATAAAAGAAAAGGGAAGGAATCCCATCTCAAGGTTTCTCAACACCGAAGGGACAATTTGATACGAATTGAATGCCCAAGTTTACGAGATTTTTCGTAATCTCAGGTCGAAATTCAAATCATGATTTTACTGCTTCTAATAGACGGCTTTACAGATTAAAGAAACAATTCGAAATAAAATTCAGAATATTACATGGCGAATCACGATCAGCTGATAAAGGAGGTGCGGAAAACTTCTGATCAACTTTCAATGATTTGGTTGAAAACTTTTGGGGAGAAAACATTTTCAACTGTGATGAAACTGCATTATTTTATAAAGCTTTTTCGGTACTGTTGCATTTCATCCTGCACGAAAATAGCCTCTAAATGAATTAATGAAATTTTTATGAATATTAGATCGAAAATTTAAAAAATGAACTATGCCGATTTCGATTTTGTAATTTTATTTCAATTTTTTTTTTAAACGGAATTAATTTATTTTAATTAGTATGACCCTAGGATAACGTGTGAATTTCCGCGGACAATTGCACACGAAATCCTCTGGAAGAGCCACGACGTCTCCGCGGATCACCTGTTTTTTTGGTGATAGACCACCCAATCTTCGAATGAACGAAAAACTCTCTGTACCAAAGACTCCGGAAGTCTCCACAGCGATCGGCTGGAAAAGATATCTGTCTGCCAGGAAAGAGTATTTCTTTTCTTCAACTCTTCAGAACGTTTTGCAGCAGAGATGAATGATACAGTTGTCATGCGAAAATTTGCAAACTGAAGGACTATTAACTTCCCCGCACTGAAATTCGAGTCAGTTGCCTTCCTTAAGAGGTTGGAATTTTTCCCAAAGAAAAAAATGTCAAAACAGACATTTATGACCCTTCTAACAGCAGGAGAATACAACATAGGTTATTCAACGCCAGATCTCATGCTCTTGCTTATGTGCACCTTACAGTTAATCACAAGTTGTGGCGCAATAAGAGACAAAGGGGAACCCCGCGTCACTCATGGGTGCATATTTTGCAGGCATTAAATACTCTAATACATTAATACATTTATAGAATTTTTATGGAGAAGGCAAGTGAGCCATTTAGACAACTCCTTCGATGAGCTAATAGATGCCATCGTCAAATTTTGTCCGCCGAATATCACGCTTCGTACTAACAGCTGACCTTTTTATTGTAATAAAGATTTTTTCAAAGAGTTTTTGTTGAAAGAAATGAGTCACACACCGGATATAAAAAAGAAAAGAACGTATAGACATCTTTTTGGTGCAGTTACACAAAAGAAGAATATAAACCGCTTATAATTGGACGTACTAAGTCACCAAGAGTATTAAAAGCTGTGAATCTGAAAGAAATTGACATTGACTATGATGCTTTGTGCAAAGCCTGGGTGACAAAAATTTTTTTTTAAAATTGGTTATCTTGATTTAACGAGGAAATGATGGAGAAAATAAGGAAAATAGCATTGTTAATTGACAATGCAACTTTTCATGCTGTTTCTCTCAAACTTTCAAACGTCGACGTAATATTTTTTCCAACAAATATAAGTCCTTAATTCAGCCATGGGACCAAGGGAAAAAGAGGACATCGGAGAAAGTCTGATTAATTCCGATATGTGGAAAATGCGATTTTGGAGAGTTTCTGGGATGATAACATAATGATGAAGAGGACTGTAGCGAACAATTTCTGGAACATTTGGATGATCAACAAGTTATAAACAATGCGGAATGCGCATTCACAATGCTGCTAAATGTTATTAAGCAAGAGACTCGGGAAAATGTACTTGATCTATTCAGATTCAAAGCAAATATTATGAGTTCGATGCGAAAAAAACAAAACACTTAATTAAAATTAACTGATTTTTTTAGTAAAAATAAAAATTGTAGTTATTCGTCTCGGTTATATTATTAAGGTAGAATATCGAACAGGAGAGACCTAAATTTAATGAAAAACCTTTTTTTGGGGAAAACCTCAAAATTGGGAAAAAATTTCTCCAATTCGAACTCGCACTGTATCTTTATCCCTAAGGAGCCGAGTTTATAGTGATTCTTAGGATTCTATAGGTTCATGTTGCAAAAGGGTTTAACTGAATATTCCTGCTAAAATGAGGAAAATCTGAAAGTTTACAGGTCATTGTTTAAATTTGTGGATTCACCACTTAAATAGTCAATAAATATAGCATTTGTTCAAAAGCTGCAAGTTAAATTGATCCTTAAACAGATTTGACTACCTCTCAAAATCACAATGATTGTGTTAGTTAGACACAATTATCGAACTTTATTAAAAAATCGGCACTTAACGCGTTTTCAAAGCTAAGCTCTTTTATTACTTTTAAATGATTTGTGGCGCAGTGTTTGAAGTACCACACAGTGTTGCAATGCAATGCGTCCGGGTTCGAATCTCACTGTTGCCATCTCGGTCGAAGGGGAAAGACCTGACACCCTACCCCTTTGTCTTCTCTGCCAAGAAAATCCTCTTGTCAAATCGTTCACAGGACAGGGACTCGTGGACAATCTCTGCTTTGGACTCGAACTCGTGGAGGCATTTGACAACTCGGGATCAGCCATCACAGGTCGGGGACTCGTGGACGATCTCTGCATTGGACTCGAACTCGTGGAGGCATTTGACAACGCAGGATCAGCCATTGGCCGGACACGGCTGATTACGGCTTTAACTAACTAACTAAATGATTTGAAAGAAATAAGTTTATCAACAATTAAAAAATTTCCAAGATTATTTTTTTAATTTTACCACAGATATTGTCTAATCTAATTTACACCAAAATACTGCTAAACTTCAATAATATCTGCATATAAAATTAATTCAGTTTTTTGCTTGGAATTTAATAGCAAATAAGAACAATTACAAATATATTTTGATAGATTTGATTTGTAATATTGAATCAAAGTTTGATTTATTTAATGTCGGATTTATTTTATAGAAGCAAACAGCTTTTATTTTTATAAATCCGAACTCCTTTGATGAAAACAAATGATAGCAGTATTTGTAATATTTATCTAAATTTACAAAGTTTATGACAATTTAAATGGATAATTCAATTGTATTTCGTATTGATACGAGCAATATTTGAATGGTTGTCCACTTATAATTATTTTAATTTGTGCTTTTTTCTTTTCAATATCGCTGCAGTAAATCATTTGCTTGAAAACGTAGCCCGCTATATATTTTTTTATTTTAATTCTTTTTAATAATAGACTATAAGTTAGTTTTGATAACTTTTAAAATGAAAAGCCATTTTATTATTTATCAAGATCATTCAAATTTAAAATATTTAACATATTTCCCCGATAAAACACAAGTTGATATTTATACAGCGGAATCACTTGAATATAATTAATTAATATACTTGTAGCTGTCAAATATATTTTTTTCAATTTCGAATTCACTTCGGATGGATGGCTTTGTTAACTTCTAGTAAATTACAATTTTATTCAACAAATTACAAATGAATATAATTTTTGATAAACAAGATTTATTAGTTTCCATAAAATTTTGATGTAAATTAATCTCACAGTGAATATTGTGATATTAGAAGGGTCCACTTTATGTTTGCACTGTAGGTTTTCCTCAAATACGGCCACTTTTTTATTGAATAAATATTTAATTTTGAATTATACATCTAAATATAATTGATTTCTTTGACATTTCCCCTTTTTGGATCACTTTGCGACTCTTACAATAATACGAACTTAATACTTAAATTGTCGCTTAATTTCTTTAAAAATTACTAATTAGAATCAAAGAAGTAATTTAAGATATTGCTTTGATCTAGACCAGTGATTCTCAAGCTTTTTTGCTCAGGGGCCGCAAATTAAAAAAAAAAATTTACAGGGGCCGCAAATAATTTTTAAGAATTATTTATTAACCAAATAATCAAAATTAGGTTTAATTCTACTTGTTGAAGTACGTAACAATTCTACTTGTTGCAAATCAATCAATTCCAGTTGGTAAATCCCGGAAACCTCCTCACTTTTCATAATTAATGGAGATGCAATAATCTCATTGAATTTGCACCTTCTTTAAAGCTCTGTCAGCTAAATTAAATACTAAAAACCTGAAATCTTGCATCAAATTGCAAATTTAAATCTTCAATTATTTTTAAATATTTATCAGTTGAGCCACTTTCGGAATTTTCTGACAAATAAGGAAAATGTGTGTAATCATTATTTGATATCTGCGCTTTCCATAAAATTAATTTCTTAACGAAGGCATTTATATATCCATAAATTTGATAATTTAGCTTATTTTCCCCTTGTAGTTCGACATTTAGGGCAGACAGATGCACCGATAGATCCACATAAAATGCTAAATCTGCTACCCATCTATTGTTTTCAATAATGCATTGTCCACTTTATTTTCAGTGAATAAAATAATTTCAGGGAGAAGTTGATAAAATCTAAATATAAAAGAAATTAACCTTTTGAGACAAGAGCTACGGCTTAACCATCTTACTACTGAGAAAAGAAGGACATCGCCATAATCCGAATCGGTTTCAGTTAAAAATGTTTTAAATTTTCGGTGATTCAAGGCGTTCGCCCGAATCCAATTGACAATTTTTATCACTACTTCAGAAACATTTTCCATTTTAATATTTTTGGAAATTAGGTTTTCCTGATGAATATGCAATGATGCCATAATACTGGAGTCCAGTTATTATCACACCTCCATTTATTCATACGTCCACGAAAACCAGTTTTACTGCCAATCATATAAGGGGCTCCATCAGTTGAAATTGAAACTAATTTTTTGGATCCAGTTGATAATCTTCAATTAATTTCACAATTGGAGAAAAAATCTGTGTTCCTTTAGTTTCTCCGTGAAGTGAATTCAATGAAAAAATTCTTCGTATACTCGAAAGTCAGATGTTACTCCCCTTATAAACACTACTAATTGTTCGATATCTGAAATATCTTTGGAACAATCAAGCGCAAAAGAATAATATTGAAAATCTTTACAAATTCTAAAAATTACAAAACAATTTGCATACTGTAAAAGTTCGTTAATCAGATTATCAGATATATCACTGACTCTTCTAGTAACAGTATCGTTACTTAGAGGTAACTTGGTGCAATATCGAAAACAGCGGGCGAACAACATTCCGATGCAAATATTTCGATTGCCGTTTTATATAATTCGCCATCAGAATAAGGCTTCATATTTTTAGCCAATAGGTAACTAATTTTGTATGATGCCAGGTTAATATTAGACGAATATGTGCCACTTTTGAAGTAAATGATCGTTTTAAATAATCTTCTTTCATTTGTTTTATTTTTTCGTCCGAGAAACACCAGTGAATTTGTCATAAAGAATAGAGTGGAAACGGTAGTGCCGTTCGATTGTATACGTTTTTAGAGTTGCAATAATAGAATGGCATATTAGGCAAAGAGCCTTTCCATTGATCTCAATAATGAAATATTTTTCTTCCCGATGTGTTGAAAATCCTATTTTCCTCGGAAAGTTTTCGACAACGTTTAGAATCAGACATCACAACAACAAATAAAAAACGTGACATTTTTTATATCATAAAATTAAAAATATTAAATTAAAAAATAAAACATTTATAAAACTAGGGGCGCAAATTAAATCCTAGGGGCCGCACTTGAGAATCACTGATCTAGACGTTTAATCTGTTAAGACATTTATATTTGATGTATTGAGAACTTGTGGGCTAGGTCGAGTTATATTAATGGCCTAATCCAGAAATCAACTTATAAAATCTTTCTGTCACGATTTAATATTAGAAGTTAACAAATTAGTACAAGAAAAAGTTAAGTGAGTTATTAGTATTTGTTAGTAATTGGAATTGAAGATAATTATTTTTTTCTAAATATGATAAAACATTTTAAAACTTTCTTCTATCCATGATGGATTGAATTTCATCGTAAGCGTGATCCTGTGAATATTTTTCAAAGATTTATATTACCGGAACTTCGGCAATTATATTTACCTCTTCACGGACCATTCTTCGTAATTCTGGGCTTGCTTCATTATATTGTCGCACAAATTCGCTGACAGTTAAAGGTTTTTTAGATTTTTCAACAACCATTTTTGTTTTAAATTTTATTGCGTAAACTGTTTATAAAGCATTTATTTAACGCTTTATTTTGATTGTATATTTTTTTATCTAAAAAGCGTACTTTTTAGAATAATAAGTATTTTATGATAATTTAATTAAGAGGCATTAGCAAATAATCATTGTTAAGGTCGATCTAACATTTGTCTACGATTTGAGTAGTTCTGCTTGCTTAGTAAATTAAATGACTAGTGTTAAGTTGAAATGCACCCTTAGTTTGTTCGAAAACGGTTATTTATAAAATATTTCCAAGTATCAATGATTTACTGATCTAAACTGCTAGCACTTTTATTAGTACCTCTCTGTCTCCTTGAAGAAATAGACCTCGAAGCAAAGAGATTTAAGTTAAAAGTTTAGTTGGTTGTGTTATCGTGGTTAAATAACCAGCTGGGAAAAAATTGTGTCTAAAATAACATGCTGCTTTCATATAATGATTATTTTTTCTTCGAATTAAATAAGTCAGTTTATTGGGATGTAAATAAATAATGTTGTAAAATTAACCAAAAACAGATGATCCTGATTTAAATATTTTTTATCACACTTGCCAAATATTAAAAAATATAATTACTTTAATTGCTACAACCCAATTAATTTCCTAATTATAAACTTTTTGCTTTCTTTAATTAACTTCCAAAAAAATAAACTGGAGATTAATTATAGTTTTTAATGTGGAAATTCTCATAAATATGATATCAGAAAATATAACAAATTTGAATATAGTTTACAGTTATAATTTCAAAATAATTTATTCGCCGCTAAATTAAATACTATATAAACAGTTTTTGCGAAAATTTTTAAAATATAGAGATGAATTGTGGACAAACAGAAGAACAAACAACTATAAGAGATCTTATTAATGACCTAAAATCTGAAAGAGGTCCTGCTTTAATAAAGGGATTAGTACACGCCAATATATACTTCGAATGTCCGGTAATATAATTTTTTACCATATACAAAAATTGGCAGGGTACCGACTGTATAGCGGAAAATGGACTTACCGGAAGGCAGATCAAAAAAAGGTTTTCCACTTTTTTAATTTAGACGGTAAACTGTCGGCAAATCACGTTAATCAAAACTAATTACTAATACTTTAACATTCACTAATTTGGAATATAACATTCGCTAATTTCCAAATCTTTTATTATTTTAATAATGATAGACTAGAAAATAATTATATATACAAATGTAAAATACTTTATTATATGTCAAGAATAAATTTGAAACATATTAGTTATATTGTCCCATTTTAAATTTATAAAAAAAGCAGGTTCAGTTTTTATTTTTGTTCACTGTATGTTTTTTCGGATTTACTCAATAAAAATCACAAATATATTTTTACAAATGATTTGAAACTAGAAAAGATCTGATTAATGGCTATTTTAAATGTTGAAAATTAAGAACCTAAAAATTGTGGTTTCTAATAATTGTGGTTTCTAATCTATAAACACTCATCTGGATATTAGTTAAAATTTTCTGACTGGTTTATTGAGTTTTCCAGTCTTTAAAATAAATAGATTAAAAAAGGTTCAATCTGAATATTATTTCATAAAATAAAAAAGGTATTTTATTATTCATCAAGATCATTAAAATTTAAAATATTGAATATATGTTTCCGAGAAAGCAGAAGTTGAATATTTATACAGTGGAATCACCTGTATATGATCAATTGGTATACTTGTAGTTGTTAAATGCATTTTATTCAACAAATTACAAATAAAAATAATTTTTGATAAACAAGATTTGTTAGTTTCAATAAAATTTTGATGGAAATGAGTCTCACAGTGGGGCATAAAGCATATTGTGATATTAGAAGAGTCCACTTTATGTCTGCACTGTAGGTTTGCCTCAGGTACGGTCACTTTTAGGTCTTGAAGAATAGATTTTTCCAAATTGACAAAAATTGGATCAAATATTTCAAAATTATTAACATTTTTAATCAAATTGCCGAGATTTAGTACAAACGCGAGTTGTTTGAGACTGTCAGTAAATGCAGAAAAAGGTCCAAGTCCAAAACAAATTATGTCGATGTGAAAAACAAGATATTTTTCACTTATTTCATTAATAATTGAATTTATTTGATTTAAAATTAATATGAAGTTATCCGAGGATTTGAGTTTTTCACGATTAAACTGAATATCTTTAATTAAGCTGGTTTTATCATAATCATAGCACATATAGGCATCAGATGTTGAATATTTTGCCATTCTTCTTTTACCTACAGCCATCCTTTTACCCACCAGTTTAAATCCATCACTTTCCATCACAAGAAATCACTTTAAATTAATAATTTTTTTAATTTAAACAATTTTAAGTATTTTTAACTAGATATATTTTTTAATTGATAGCAAATTCCATTCCATTAAGGGAACTGCCAGGTGGAGGAAGGCTAGAATCCTCTATCTTGACTGGTGTAACAAAGAATCCTGTTTGTAATAAATTTTACAAAATTTATCTGGGGCAAAACCGCGTTCAACAAAAAAAGAAACTATTTAAATTAAGAATTAAATCATATACATTAAGAATTAAATCATGTATTTATAGTAAAAGTAGTTAAATATTAATTTATTTGGCTTTGGGGCCAAAATCTTCATCCGCACTCACGATTCTCGGGAGATGGACTGGCTCCTATTTATCCGGTGAATAGTTTGGCGATCGGAAATGATTATTACAATCTAAAGCTACTGATGATCGAGAAGACGTTGCCCCTCAGGATCGCAATGGATATTCTTTGGAACAACCATTGCTTCTCCCGAGGCTTGTTTAAAACCAAATGTTTAAAACCAAATTAACCAATTTGAAGATAAATGATATAACCGAAGAGGTTGAGGCAGGGGAAAATTGTCAGAATGAAATTAATGCAATCATCCTTTAAAACTGCTGTGAAATTAACATTCTTTGCTTGGAATAAAGGAATCAAATACAAAAAGAGTTAATCTTCCAAAAACTTCCAGAGTCGGCCTCAAAATCGGCGGATTCGAATGGCTTTACTGACTTATTCTCAAAGCAGTGTCTTAAATTGTTGGTTGTATAAAATAAAACTGAATGAGTCTATCAATTGTTTATAATTTTGTTTTCGTAAACCTAACTTTCTCAGATTTTTAGAATGACTGATGTAAATAGTTTTGTTGAAAAAGTTACTTATTCATCCATTGCTGTAGCCAAAAACGAAGATATATCCAGATAACGTGTTTTATTGATAAGCCATAGACGACAAGAATAATATTTTATTTCCAGATTCAATTTTGTAATTTCTTATCAACGGGGCTGAGATCCTTTCCCAAAACTCCCGGGAGAGTAGATCTCGGTCTTCCACGATATTTTTCGCCACACTTCATGAAGTATTTTTGCATTGCGAGATTACTGGGAGTGGCTGGACTCAGTTTCCAGCGAGCTGCCACAATTTCTGCAGACAGCAGTGTAGAGTTGTAAAGTTTGTAGAGTGACTGTGGAAAGAGTCTATAGTTTTCAGTTTAGTATCCGAGATTCGCCATTTCGAGAATTTTTAAAGTAGGAAAAATTTCAAAAAGGCGTTGTAAAGCCTTGATCTGAGTTGCCAATTGACAGGCCGGGTTTAGAGCCATGTTTTACGTATTTTGCTCAGTGCCGCGGTAGCCTCCAACTTTCTACAAATAATGTCTTCACTGTCTCCGACCAGAGAGTGAGTTTCTTCACATTCCTCCAAGTTTCACCAACTTTGATTTCCATGCGTTTTATATCAGTGAATTCGGTTTTAGAAGTGTTGATTATAAAGAACCACTTGTTAAGTGTCTTGAGAATTGTCCTAGCAAGCAGTACTTGTATCATTCTGACTTCGTCCTCAGCTAAAAAACTTTGTAGGACGCCAATGAGTAAATCACAAAAGACACAGTCAATTTCGATAATGTTCGTGACTCTTTTGAATATGTGGCTCCAGAAAATGTCCGCAGTGGATCTTCCAGCCATGAATCTGTTCTGACTCGGCGCCAGATATTCATTAACTCTTGCGTTTATGCGGCTCAGTACAACTAGCGAGAAGTTTTCTCAGGGTATTCAGAACTGTGACAGGGGGAAATTTTCCACCGGGCCCGAGATTTTGTTGGCTTTTTGTATAGGGATAAGGGTGCCTTCCCCTACCGAGAATGGGTCGTGGGTGGTAAAAATGTCGTTAAATATAGTCGCAATTTTGTCCATAAGCGATTTGGGACCATACTTAATCAGTAAGTCCTACTTCCTCCACTATGTACGAATGTGCCAATGAAAAGTGGAATGTTCTTTTTGGTTAGCTTAAATTGATTTTCGGAATAATCAGCTATTAGTTCGGCTTGAACAGTGAAGTAGCGAATAATTTTTTCTGTGCCATCATTGATTTTGAGTTTACTATGTTTTCTTTAATCAAATAGTCGCATGGCCTAGAACATTTTTGGGCAGTACGCTTTTCGATTCTGAGTTTGAGATCTTTTAACTCAGCGCTTTCCGATATGAATGCCTGTCAGCATGAGCTCCCATTTTTGTTTTTGTCTTATTTATATATTTGTTTTTGTCCTAGTTATATTAATATAATTATTTATCAATTTATTTATATCTGTTTGAATTCAAATTGCTTCCTGTTGTTCTTATATAGTAAATCCTAAATAATTTAAAAATGTCGAACAGAAAAATTCACTGCATGAGTTTTGGGACTTATTCCCGGTATAAACCTAAAAAACAATTCAGAACTTTGACTGTGGGATATACCGGAGGAATCCGCGTTTTTACATTTACTGGAGCAGCCACCTTTGAACTAGTCTTCGAATCCTCCAAAGGCTACAGCGACGTCTACTGTGCAGACTGTACAGGGACTCTACTCGCCTTTGTACAATTCCGATCCCCTCGTCAACTCATCTTGTTCAACTACGAGACCTCATCTGAAATAAAACGATTAGATTTCACCGAAAATATAATCAATTTCAGAATCAATTCTGATGTAATGAATTATCACATTTTAGATTATTATTGTCAGGCTTGTCCACTCACTTCAAGTGTTTGACACTTCAGGATTGAATTGGCTACACACATTGACTAATGTAATGATCGATTCTACTGCTCTGGCTATCTGTCCTTCAACCCTTCCGACATATTTTGCCTTCCCTTCAGTCCCTTATATCGGTTATATAACAATTTCTAACGTCGTTGATGAATCCACACTAGTTTATATATATAATATATATATTTAGGATTGTGTGAATACTTTTAAAGTGTCGGATAAAAATATTGCTCTTTTAGAATTCAATTCAAGTGGAGATCTCATTGTTGCGGCATCTGTGGAAGGAATTGTGCTTCAAGTCCACAGTGTCATAACAGGCCAAATAGTGCACCAATTCAGACGGGCTTTAACTAGGAATGTATTAATAACGTCGTTGCTCTTTGTGGAAGACAATTTCCTCGTTTGCAGTTCCGATTCGGACAGTGTGCATATTTTTGAGTTAAATCCGTCAATTTCGAGCTCAATTTTGGGGATGGCCAGCAATTATTTGTCGTATCTTCCATGTACTTCTTCTTTGACTATGCAAAGAAGTAGTATTGCTGCGAAAATACCATCTCACGGATTTCCGACAAAGTCATTTTTGTGGAGACATGAAGGAATATGTTGGTTGTGTGTGGCCTCCTACTGTGGGGGCTTGCATGTGTTTATAGTGGATATTCCCAACAAGCAATGTATTCTTGTGCCTAAGGAATGCCATGTTTTGAGGTGTTGGTTATTTTTGAGTGTAGAATTGGGTCTGTCCATGCCACTATTTCCCAATATGATGATGATTCACACTCTTTGTCCTCTACTCAGGTTAAAGAAGACATTTCTGAACAGAGGAAGATTGTCCTAAATTTACCTACTGAGGATGTTGAGCCTTCGTCGTCTTCTTACGACAATTAAATTACTTTATTTCTATATCATTTTCTTTAATAAATACACTTTTTGTATTATTTAAATATTTATAGTTTTTGTTTGAGAATAATTGACTTTTTGGAAAGTAAGTTTTTGAGGGGACCACAAGGAAAGGTGACTATTTTAGGGATTTGATTCATTAGTTTTGTAAAATAATATATATTTGAAATTACAATTATTATTAATTAAACTGATTAAATAAAAAAATTATAATTATGGAATAAAGATTAAAAATACAGACTAGGAATAATTAAAATTATTTAAATATTTTTTTAATATTTACAGGGATAATATTAATAATTTTTATTTACGATTATATTAACCACAGAATTTGTAAATTAATAAATAAAATAAATTGCGCAATTTGAATTAATTGTTGTTATCTGTTCATGGATAAGAAGTTATCTAACAAAGAAAACGAGTTAATCGCAGAGGTATATTCAATTCCTTATTTAAGAACGAGAAAATTAACAAAAAAGAGACTGTTGAGCCTCCCACTTCTCCAATCGCCCCAAGACCTGATCTATCAATTTTAGTAGATGATTCAATTGAATTCATGGATAACCAAAACTCAATTGTCATGGAGGATGATTTTTTGGATTACATGGAATATGACGAATCCATTTCAGAATATGTTAAATGGCAGCCTCTGGACCAGTCTGAATATTCGTTCGTGCCTGAGGATATGGTACTTTCCGACGACGATATCTAACGTTTCTTAAGCATAGTTATTTTTGGTTTCTTATTTTTGATTCAATTTTTGAAAGTTTTTTGTGGGGTTTGTTTGTTGTAGAGTATGTCCAATCAATAAGAAAATTGAATTGTGTGCTTATCAGTAGTGTTAAATTTAAGATAAGGAAGATAGCAGTGCTCTTATATGATTTAATGGCCAAAAAGTTAATTAAATTTGTAATTTAATAATGTCGGCGACGGGAGTCGAACCCGGATCTCTCTGTCACAATAAGAAATTACAGTTGCTGAAATACTCTGTTTCTTTATCGAGGTAAGTTGATTTGTCAGTAGAGTCAACTTTCTTACTGCATACGGAAAGAGAAATATCGGGACTCAGAAAATCAATTGTTTAAAGTCTATTAGTAGCTGATTTGTTCATAGAATTTTCGATATCGCGTAAATTGGGTCTCATTTAAAAATAAGTAAATTGTTGTATTGTAGAAATAAACTGAATATTAAAGAATTGAAATTTATTTTTAACTGGATATTTTAACTTTGACAGTGATCTTGTGATTTTTTGATTAAAGCGCACAACTATTTTATTCCTTAAAATTATCTGTGATGTAGGATTTGCGGAGAACCCAGATGTCAGTATTTTTAAATCCTGTCCTATTGTCTGATTATAGAATCTGACAAGGACCATCGATTAGTTCCAAACGAGGAATTTGATTTTTCTTCCCCCATATTCGCCCTTTCTGATTGCAACAATTCTGATTTTATTCGCGACAATTCTGACATTGATTGTTACAATTCTGATTTTGGTTGCGACAATGAATGAATGAATTTTTTATTAAAATGGAAAAGTCGAAAAAGAGAGAGAAAGTTAATGAGACAACGTATGCCTCTTCTCCGTTGTTTCCCTATTTTTTTATTTAATTTGAGATTCGAGAGGAAAAGGCTCTCTCAAGAACACTTCCAACCGTTTCCGTCGCGTCTTCCATCTCTTGAGGGATGGGTTGGTCCAGCTGAAGTCCATTTGCCAATTTGATGGCATATCGTCTCGTCTTTTCGAGCTTAGCGATAATGCCATCCCTCTCAGCAGTAGGGTACCATCCCTTGAACCCGTAGGTAAGCAATGGTTCGACGCACGTTTTATAAACATATAAAAATGTTTCCGGGCAAAGGTGGAAGTTAATTATGGGCAAAGGTTGCAACAATTCTGTTTTATATCACTAAAAATCCGAAATAGATCATGAAACCCTATATATGGTAGTATGAATATCAATACTAAAAGCAAAGAAACTAAAGGGATTCAGTGTAGGATTCCAGCAGTTGGAATATGCACTATTGTTTGGTTATTTCCATTATTCTACAAAGCGAAGAATTTATCTCAAGAATACATGTTTCCTAAAAATTGACATACTTTGAAATAAACCAGTAAAATGGGCTAGTCATCAAGAATAAACCAGTAAAATGGGCTAGGAAAAATTACAGATGTTTATGATTACATCATTCACAATGATGGGATAGCTGAGACTTATCAGTACCCCTACCCATACAAAGGAAAGGTGACAGAATTCATATTTATTGTAGAAAAAATCATGTAATATCAAGAAAAATCAAATTAATTTCTTTAAATATGTCAATCGACAGAATGTTTCTGAATCAACATTATTAAAAATGTTAATCAAAATTGGTCCCCTCACAGTTTCTCTCGACTCATCAGCTAATAGTTTTCAATTTTATCGTGAAGGTTATTAACATTTGTACAGCTCAATAGGAGTTATGATAATCTTCATTGTGCCACAGAATTAAATCATGTAGTTACTCTTGTCGGATATGGGGTAGAGAAAGGCAAAGAATATTGGATCATTAAGAACAGGTGCCAGATTTAAACATAAAAAACAGTTGGGATCGATCCTGGGGAATTGCTGGTTATGCAAAAATTTCACGAAATAAAAGTTTTGGTTATAACTAGGGCAAATATATTTGTTGTGATGCCTAAACCTAAAAAATCAAATAAAAAGAAAATATATAATATAATTAACAAATTTCCTAACGAATTCGAAGAGAGACTTCCTAACGAACGGGAGACTTTATTGTTCAAAATGTTGTGTTCCTGTTAAATATGGAAAAAGTTTTAACGTTGAACAACATTGCCAAAGGTTGAAACACAAAAAGAGATAAGAATCAGGAAAATCTAATTTCCCAATGAAGTTAATTTCTAAAGATGTGGTTTCCGAAGAGTCTTTCGCGATTAGTTTGGTCGAAATGATGACCAAAACAAATATTCCGCTGTTCAAATTAAGAGATGTCTATTTTCAAACTTTTTTGAAACTTTGGGATTTAAACTGCCTAGTGAGACACATTCCAGAAATCTTGTTTCCATTATTTTCGTGAAACAGGTTGAAAAACTTAAAGAATATTTCAAAGGGAGTCAAATATTTTTAGTAATAGACGAAACCCAACATTCTTTTAAAAAATATAATTTCTCTCGCGTCGCGAAATAAGATTGAGCTATTCTTCCATAATGGGTCTAATAATTTGTTGGATATATTATCTATACGAATTTCTAAGTGATAGAAGCCATCATTTTTATAACTGTCCACTTCTTCTGATATTATTTCTTCGAAAATATCATGAATTCAATATTTCTAATTTTTGCTAAAATTAAATTTTTTAGGAAGAACAAGAAAGTTCAAAAGTGACGTAAAACCCTAGGTTTCCGGTAATGACTGTTCATTTGCGTTTGTCGGCAAGGTTCGTTTAGTATTTCATTTTTATACTGATTGGCAGAGTTTTCGTTAGTAAATCTTTATTAGATAGTCAATTAAAAGTATCAGTCATATTAATGTGCTTTAGATTACTTATTAGAACTAAAAATTCTTCTTCCTCCAGAGTAATTGCAATATTCACAATAAATGTAAACGACAGAGTTTATTTGATAATGTTATCTAAACTTTTCTGTCTTATGTATTTTGACTAAGTAAATCAAATTTGAACAAAAAATTCAATTATAATCAAGTCACAAATAAATTCACGCCACTAAGATAAACATTATTATATAAAAATTTTAAAAATATAATCTCAGCGTACTTCTCACCTTTCATAATTAAAAAAAGGTATCAAAGCATGAGAAGTAACGTCGTCATTCCTTCAGAGCGTTAAAATTAAATAATTTTGAATGGTTTGTAAACAAAATCATTTTTATAAGAATAGTGATCATTAAATGCAGTTTAACCGTGGGTGACAAATGTGTTTTAAATTATTTTAAAATATTTTTTATTGTTTCATTTAATATGAATCACCAATGTATAGCGTTCTTGTAAATAACACACAAATTTTAATAACTTTTAGGAAACTAATTACACTTTTTTCGATACGGTCGACAATATTCACTCTTTTAATTTACATGTCGATTGCAATCTTGTATCTCTGATTAATAAAATTTAATTATTGCCACACGTGCAAAATAGATTAGACTCTTTATAATATAGCTGCCTAGCGATGCATGTGTTAGAAAATATATAAGAACTTAGTGTCATGTTTATTCAATATATACGACATAAACGCACTAATCCTATTCCAAACCCTGAAATATGTAACGCGATTTTTAAGCTGAACACTGTGGGCATGTAAAAAACCGATTCGAAATGCAAGAAAGGACAGTGGAAGGCCTATAACCAAAAAATGTACTTTCCTAATATTTCTCATTGCAAATATATTCATTTAATTGAAAAATAAAAAATTAGACTATATAAATATTTACAAGAAGATGAAAAGGAAGATGAGTAAAAGCTCAAAGAAAAATTAAGTTCAATCATCAAGTTTGGAAGAAAGACCTGATGATTGAGACTTGCAGGGACACGTTTGCGTGCTCGTCCATCATCAAAAAATACAAAATAATTCTGGCAGTTACGTTGTGCCCCGGTTGTTTTCGAAAGTTCATTTTTGACTTTAGAAAAGAATTTCTACCGTAGGAATGAGCTACACAAATATTCTAAAACACAAAATATTTTAAAATCAGGCAATCAAATATTGTAATTATATAAGGATCGACGAACAGTCTCCAAAAGTTGAACAATTTTACCAAAATCTTCCATGGCCTATTTTTGACTATTATTTATAAACCGTCGAATTTTGAAGACAATTTCTGAAATTCGACAATTTATTTACATTTTCAAGAAATGCGGACACATCTGCCGGCAATAATCCATCAATCCGTAGCGTAGGGACTTGAGATTCTTCTTTGAACTTTTTTTTGGTGATTAAGTCGAATTTATTCGCAATTATTTGTAGATTTTGAGCTTTATGGAATAAATTAATGTTTTTACCGTGTCTATTAAAATGTAGGATATTTTTGTATAATGAAGGTAAGGACGAATTTGATTCGTCTAGTTTTTTCTAGTAAATTTTTGTGTGGTAAGAAATAACTTTCAGTAATTCTTTATTCTCTTTTTCAGCTCTAATTAGACTTAATAAATGGTCATCGAAATCGTCACACATGAGCACCTTACAAACTAATTTTATTTCCCAATTTATTTATTATTATATAATAAAACTAGAGTATATTTTTTAGTATTATATAATAAAACTATATGACTTATTTAGAAGGATGAATAGCACAGGAGAATCAATCTATATACAATCAAATTAATTATATTCTCTGTCGGATGAAAAACAAAAGCTTTTTGCTTGACTCACGCTCTTATGGAGGATCAACTGTCGACAGTGATCACAAAATCGTTATGGCTAGAACCAGCATTAAAATGTATCTCGTGCGCTTAAAGAAGACTATACTCAAAAATTTTAGAGAAGCCGGATATATGATCGGAAAGCTAAGCTTCAATCTACTTATTCAAGAAGCTTATAAATAACACATTGAATGTCGGTTGATAAACCTGGACATGGCTCAGTCGAATCAAGACATTTGGAATAGCCTAATTGAAGGGATACATACGACAGCGGATAAATATATCGGAAAGAAGATTGAAACTGGAGGAAAATTTATGAAAGCCTGGCATCCTGAAGTTCCAATTATATCCTTAAGGCAAAAAAATGTCAGGCTTAAATTACAAAATACTATCTACGCGACCAAAAAACAAATTTTAAAAACAGATTGTAATTCTTTGAAATGGCAAATAAAGAAACTAAACAAGAATACCTCTCTGCCAGTCATAGTGATTCAGACAAGGGAGATCTACAGCGGATGTTGTATGGAGCCCAGTCCTAATGTGAGCATTTTTTGATTGATCTTTTAACATAAAAAATTAAAATACATTTGCTAATATTTCATTATTGGGAGTAATGTTTTGATTTTATGAATTTGCTGGAGAGCAAGTTGCATAATCTGTCATAGGCAAGAATGTATTCTATGCAATTTGCCAATTTTTAGAGCCCTATTTCATCAGTCAGGTAACCGTTAATAACATCCATTCGAGATATCCATTCTATATATGAATTCTCAAGCAGATAATGATTTTAGAAGCTTGTCTATAGTAAGGGTTTGAGCTCTCACTATTTGTCTATTGTTCTTTATTTTCAAAATTTCAGATAAAGTAGAATTTCCTAGATCCAGGTTTAATTCTCTTCTGATAATTTGAGATAATTCATTCAGCGACATTTTCCTCGAATCCTTAATTTTAAAAATCTGTTCTTTTAGATGAATATTAATTTCAGTCTTTTTTCTAACCATAGAATTACGAAAAGCGTACTGTTAATTAAATTTGATAAAATTAACAAAAAAAATTAATCAACAGAATTATTTTTTAATAAAAATAAACAAAATTAATCCGAAATTATATTAACACTAGCATTCGGATCGCGGATTATTGAATTTTAGGAGCCTTGAATCAAATTTGGCAGGAAAAAGTTAGAAAATTTATAATTTCAATTAAAAAATTGGGATTATTGAACTTTTCAAATTAACGAGGGTTGACTGTATGTTACAAGCCAATAATACTTTCACACTAATGTTAGATGGCTAAGCAGGGGATAGATGTTGAAGCGATTGTTTTCTTCGCATAATGAAGTACGATTATTTTCTGAAAGTAAAAAATTTTGATGCTTCATACTTTTGTGATCCTGAATAGCTTGCATAATTTGCATTTCTGGTTGACATTACTTCTCATTTTAATGCTCTGAATTTGAATTTACAGTGACTCCTCTGAAATTGGCCACCTCTGAAATTGACCACACTTATAAAATTATCTTAAGAAAAATTCGAATTTCCATTGAAAGTGGCCAATTCTCAAATTGACCATAAATTTTAAAACATATTTTATATAATTTGCAAATTAATAAAATTTCAGTTATTTTATGTCTTCGAACAATTCTCGTGGTAATTATACTCGTCTCACTTTTTATCAAAAAATACAGATTTTAACTTATAAAAATCAAAATAAAGATGTTTCATGTCAGTATTTGGCTGATAGATTCGCAGCTGAATTAAAACTGGATAATTTTAAAAACTCAAATGGATACCTTCATAAATTCAAAAAGAGGCATGGTTTTCGAATGACCAAGTTACATGGAGAAATGAGAACTAATGATCCAGTAGATGTCGACTTATTTATCGAAAAATTCATAGAAATATCAAAGAGTTATAATGCCGATCAAATTTATAACTTGGACGAAACGGGATTGCATTACAAGCTGATTCCTTCGAAGAGTATTTGTAGAAACAGATTTCAAGGATATAAAAATTTCAAAGATCTTGTTTCTATTATGCTATGTTCAAATATGAGTGGAAATCATAAATTGAAACCTGTGATGATCTCGAAACCTAAAATGCCAAGATGCTTTAAATCTTGACTATAAATGTTTCATTGATTATTATAGCTCAAAACGAGCTTGGATGACAGGAACAATTTTTACTAACTTTGATTACCATCTCAAAAATGAAAAAAAGCAAATTTTATTTCTCATGGACAATTGTCCTTCACATTGTGTTCCATCAAATTTGGATAACATAAAAATATTGTTTTTTCCTCCAAATAGTACTGGTCTTATTCAACCTGTGGATTTGGGTATAATAAAAACATTTAAAACACATTTTACTCGACACAAGTTAATGTATTTGACTGATTTGTTGGAACAGCAAAATATTTCAGTATACAGTTCCTACAAAAAGTTAACTCTAAAGGATACTGTAATTTTCGTAAAAATGGCTTGGGAAGATGTGTCTGAAAAAACGATTGCAAATTGTTTCGGAATATTAAGCAACCCATTCAAAAAGAATCATGTAGTTGAAGTTCAAGATATTGCAGTAGAAAAAACTGACATTTTTGATCCCTTAGAAGTCGAAGAATTTCTTAATTTTGAATATTCTGAAAATGATACATTTCAAGACGTTGAGGATATTGAAAATATAAAAAACTAGCTCGGCAGCTCGCCTCGCTCACCGCGACCTAGCTCCTGCGGAGGGCCTGTTTCATCAAACAACTATAAGTTTATGTAGATGTATAAAACTACCTGGTTTAATGTAACCCTATTCTATCGCCTGTTGATAAACGATGTTTGTCGTCCGTCCTTCCTTGGCATATATGAATAATTTTCTCTTCTGCCTACCCTCGAGCATCCCACATACAGCTGTCCATGTGAAAAGCACTCACTCTCTAAAAATAACCCAACTACCTTTAATGACTGTCCCTGGGCCTTGTTTATTGTCATTGCAAAACTCATCCTCAAAGGAAATTGCAGCCTTTTAAATCTAAATGGTAATTCATCAGAAATTATCGGAATTCGTGGAATATAAACATCCTCACCTCTATACTTACCTGTGAATATCGTCGCCTCTATTACGTTAGCCATCAAATTTTTGATAACTAACCTCGTTCCGTTGCATAATTTAGGTGGCGCAAGATTTCGTAATAAAACCACTGGAACGCCTATCTTTAACTTTAAAAGATGATTCGGCATTCCAGAGGGATCTAAGGAGTTTAAAAATTCAATCCGGTTGAATTTGTAGAAAATAACAAAAAAATAAAAAAAAACAAATAAAAATAAATAATTTAAAAACAAAAGAAATGAAAAAACTTTAAAAATTTGTAAAAAAGTATAAACAAAAAAAATCTCTGCCGCCACGGCAACAACCTGTCTAATTTTTTTAACAGCCAGTTAAGATAATGCTTAAGAGCCTTTATAGTCCGGAGATTTAGCTTAGTGACCTTGATTAGACAAACCACTGGCGGAAATGGGGCAGCCGGAGATGCGGCAGGCAGAGTAGCAGCAGCCAAAAAAGCGACACACAAATAAGATTTAATTACCTTAAGCTGACCGTTTTTTCTTCAGCTTCGTTTTTCCTCCTTCGGTTATCTATTTAAAAAATTATTTTTGAATAATAAAAAATATTAGGAAAAAAGAGGCATACAGAAAATAAATTCTATCTTTACGAAAAACTTCTTTTCTTAAGGTCGTCTTCCCTCCTTCAGTTATCTATTGAAAAAATTATTTTTGAATAATAAAAAAGTTTAGGAAATGAGGCATACCGAAAATAAATTCTATCTTTACGAAAAACTTAACTAAATAGTTAATATTTTTACGCAAATTCTTCTGATTGCGCTGTCAATTGGTGGTAAATTGTGTTAATGATTTTGCTAATGTGGTTTCAACTATCAAAGTGTTTTTCAAAATCTGTTAATTGCACACTCTATTCAAGGTCGTGCAATCTGTAATTGCACATTCTGTCAAAGTCAAATATGATAATAGGTTTAATTTTGAATGGTATACAGTCCGACCCCAAAATGGGGCAGACCCCAGGGGTGGGGCACCCTCGGATTTTGGGGCACCCCCGCAATTTGGGGCACTTTATTCCAAAAGTACATTTTGGCAGAAAAAAAATAAAAATCGATAAAAAATTATGGAATTTTTGGGGCACCATAAAATCATTTATAAGGAATTAAAAATAAAATAAAATTATAATAAATTAATTATTTTTTGTTTTATTTTCAATTTATATTTATTGTTGTGGTTATGGATTACGAAACTAAATTGAAGATTGCTAAAGAAATTTTGAAGAAAAATTTATCTGAGAGGCAACTAATGAAAAAGTACAACACAAGTAAAGGAACAATATCAAGAATAAAACGAAATATTGTACCTTTCTTGCAACACGGCAATACTATTTCTGAGGAATATGACACATTTAAAGCCGATAAAGATAAATTTGATGATCAAGTCTTTGAAATATTTCAAAGACTACGCGTAGATAAAATTCCGATTTCAGGCCCTATTTTGAAAAAAATTGCCTTAGTTACAGCTTCAAAAATTGGATTTACTTCTTTTAAAGCTTCCAATGGGTGGCTTGATAGATTTAAATTGCGGCATGAACTTCAATTCAAGTCAATATGTGGTGAAAAAGCTTCATGTGATTTATCTTATGTGAAAAATTATTTTGAAAAATATGACCAGAAAGTATTAAAATATGGACCTGAGAATATATTTAATTGTGATGAAACTGCGCTTTTTATAAAAAGAACTCCTCAAAAATCATTTGTTGAACAAGGCGAACCGTGTTTTGGTTATAAACAAGGGAAAGAAAGACTCACTGTTCTTCTATGCTGCAGTTTAATCGGGGAAAAACTTAATCCATTGATTATTGGAAAATATAAAAAACCTCGGTGTCTAAAAAATTTTGATGTTCAAGATTTTGGGTTATTGTATTCATCTTCTCA
Organism: Octopus sinensis; assembly: GCF_006345805.1. Taxonomy (NCBI): domain Eukaryota; kingdom Metazoa; phylum Mollusca; class Cephalopoda; order Octopoda; family Octopodidae; genus Octopus; species Octopus sinensis. The sequence goes on along the minus strand of NW_021831287.1, from coordinate 246,073 downwards.
AAATGCATGGATGACTGGAAAGACTTTTATGAGTTGGCTTACACTTATAAATGAATCGTTTTGCAAAAACAACAGAAAAATATTATTAATACTTGACAATGCGGGATGCCATAAAACTGCCGAATGTTCGAACATCGAATTTTTATTTTTGCCGAAAAATACAACGCCCTATTTACAACCTTTGGATATGGGAATAATCAAGATTTTTAAAGATTATTATTCCTCTTTCTTAATGGAATTTTTATGTTTTCAAGATTTCGAAAACGATTTTACACATTCTATTGGTAAATTAAATTTGCGTCAGGTTATGATGCTAATTTCAAAAGGATGGGAGAAAATAGATGCTAAAAGTATTGTTAATTGTTGGAAGAAAATCGACAGGAACCGTGATTCTTATGCAACAAAAAACTGTCTAACAGATGAACATTTAGATCAAGTTGTTAACGAAACAATTGATGGAGAATGCGAAGACATGAACAATAATGTTTATGATACATATTCAGAAACCGAAAATAGTGAAAATGTCGTAGCAAAAACAAAAGATCTGCTTAACAATTTAGAAGAAAAAATTTCTAATGTTGCACCAAGTATGCTCCGAGATTTTTTGATTTTCGGCTGAAATTGACGAACAATATCAGACAAAACTCTACAAATAAAAAGAAAATAACTGAATATTTTAGTAAAAATGTTTTTTGATGTTTATTAATGGTTTAATTTTTAAAAAAATAACAAACCCCTGTTTTTGGGGCACCCCCGCATTTTGGGGCACTTGGTGCCCCATTTGGGGGTCGGACTGTATGCATTATTTTAAAAGAGAAAATCATAAGATGAATTGAATTTCTTTATCGCGAATAATGGGAGTTCATCATGTTAATATTCTCGCTGTCGTTTTCATCAAGGATATTCTTAATACGTGAGATTTTTAATGGACCTCATCATGAATGTCGAGGACATTAACGTTGTTCATTTTAATCAAATGCAGAAAATAATTTTTGATTTTTTGGCGGAAAGGTTTTAAGGACCTCATCATGTAAGTCGAGGACATCGTAGTTGTTCATTTTAACCAAAATGCAAAAAAATTTTTTTTAATTTTTTTTGGGGGGAAGGTTTTAAGGACCTCATCATGTAAGTCGAGGACATCGTAGTTGTTCATTTTAACCAAAATGCAGAAAATTTTTTTTGATTTTTTTGGGGGGAAGGTTTTAAGGACCTCATCATGTAAGTCGAGGACATCGTAGTTGTTCATTTTAACCAAAATGCAGAAAATTTTTTTTTAATTTTTTTTGGGGGGAAGGTTTTAAGGACCTCATCATGTAAGTCGAGGACATCGTAGTTGTTCATTTTAACCAAAATGCAGAAAATTTTTTTTTGATTTTTTTTGGGGGGGAAGGTTTTAAGGACCTCATCATGTAATTCGAGGACATCGTAGTTGTTCATTTTAACCAAAATGCAGAAAATTTTTTTTTAATTTTTTTTGGGGGGAAGGTTTTAAGTACCTCATCATGTAAGTCGAGGACATCGTAGTTGTTCATTTTAACCAAAATGCAGAAAATTTTTTTTTAATTTTTTTTGGGGGGAAGGTTTTAAGGACCTCATCATGTAAGTCGAGGACATCGTAGTTGTTCATTTTAACCAAAATGCAGAAAATTTTTTTTTAATTTTTTTTGGGGGAAGGTTTTAAGGACCTCATCATGTAAGTCGAGGACATCGTAGTTGTTCATTTTAACCAAAATGCAGAAAATTTTTTTTGATTTTTTTGGGGGGAAGGTTTCAAGGACCTCATCATGTAAGTCGAGGACATCGTAGTTGTTCATTTTAACCAAAATGCAGAAAATTTTTTTTTAATTTTTTTTGGGGGGAAGGTTTTAAGTACCTCATCATGTAAGTCGAGGACATCGTAGTTGTTCATTTTAACCAAAATGCAGAAAATTTTTTTTTAATTTTTTTTGGGGGGAAGGTTTTAAGGACCTCATCATGTAAGTCGAGGACATCGTATTGCCAATTTGAAGTTGGTGTGCACACACAGACAGACAGACAGACAGACAGACAGACACACACCATACCATTTTATTATTAAGATGAAGAAGAAGTAGAAGCTGAAGTAGAATCCAATGAAGTAGAATCCAATGATTCAATTGACAAATAAGACATTGTGGTTAAGTTAACTAAAATTAAAAACGACCTCCTAAAAAACATTGAGAACGAACATGAAGTTCAATTGATTACATCCATAAGGCGCTATAAGGAAAATGTCATTAAAACTCAAAAAAAGCAGATGGGCATCCAATTCTACTTTAAGAACATTAATAATGCTTAATTACTTAAAATTTTCTGGATAAAAGTTGTTCTTATTCAAAATTTAATTTACACAAAAGATTGATTTTATTTCTCAAATTGGCCATTTCTCGAATTGACCACAAAAACACGTGGAACCAAAAATGGCCAATTTCAGAGGAGTCACTGTATAAGGAAAAAATCTGCTGATACATGTCACATATATTCTCACATTATTGCATTTGAAAATAAGATTAATTTATGGATTTGTCAATTCGAAAATCGAAACTTCATTCATTTCCCAAATTTAAAAAGAACCAAAATCAAATGATCGATTTTTTAGATGTCCTTATCAAATTGAAATCACAATTTTCATCTCGATTTTTGGAATTTAAAGCTCATTCAGACGAATTTAACATGTTTTCTATACCTTCCGATGTAGAAATCAGAAATCTATCAATTGGAACTTATAGATTTGCAGTCTGATTATGTTCTTAAAACGATTTTTTATTAATATTAGTCTTAAATAAGTAAAAAAAATTATCCGGCCCACAGACCAATAATTTTTTACAATCCAGCTCGTGAAGTCGGAAATTCTGCCGACCCCTGGTTTATCTGAATACAAATCTTTTAAGTAATTATAAATTGAATGTACTGTCTCCAATTTTAAATTCATATCTTGATCGATCCATTCCTTCATGTGTTTCGCGTGATTACGAAAAATCTTTTCTGAAAAGTACATATAGGGCATTATTCTCACAATGGTTTGTTTTGTAAATTTTTTCAGGAATGATTTTCATTTCTTCTGTGTTTGTTAAATCAGTCAATTAGTATTTCGAGTCGATTAGTAACAATTTTGTGGAGTCGATTAGTATTTCTGTCAATAAGAATGAAATTTTCAGCTTTTTTTAGTCGAAACTTTCTAACTTCCACGTCTTTCCTGTTAAGGATAGATTTCAGTATGTTGTAATCTGCATCATCTTTAACAAACATCCTGATATTGGACATTGGGTTGACGTACTTATTTTAATGTGGATTATTATTTTATGGCGACTTATGGCAATTATCATTGTTGACACCTGTGATGGCTTCACCCTTTTTTCGGTTTCACATATTTATTTTGGATTTCAATAGGCAAAAGTTAATTTCCTTGTGAAAAGTAGCAATTTTGTAGGCTGAACAAAAAAGAAAAATCCATATGACCACAATCACAGAATTTTGTATCGCTATGTGATTTGACAATAGAATCATTTTTTATTTATTACTATTAGAAAAGCCAATGTTTAAGTATTAAAAAGAAAAAGTCAAGCGAACTAAGGTAAAAATAATATAATCATGTTATTAAGTTGTTCAAGATTTTATAAACTCCAGATTGATATATCGAGAGCTTTTGACATAAATTCCCATAGCAAAAATAGGTTCTACTTGATTACACGTGTTACACTCAAAGAGCATTTATATAACATATGGCAGTAAAAGTGGTATATAAACTATTTTATTGTAATTCATATCTAAAATGAAATATTTGCTTATTCATGTATTGTTAATAGTATATTAGTTTATAATAATACAAATAAAGGTCCTTTGTGCCTCAAGACCACCCGCAAATATTTCAAATAATAATTCAAGTTAAATTACATTTAATAAAATAAAGCCCCTCCAGAAGTCACCAATAATTCAACTAATTCTCTTCATGCGCAAGAAGACGAAATCGACGACTCAAACCAAGTCGAAGATTCAGAGGAGACAGAAGAGGTTGAAGACTCAGAAGGAGAAGAGAATGAAGAGGAAGAGTCCGATGAAGGTTATAAATAAAATGAATTGACTATTAAAGAAGAGGAATCGGAAGATTTAGAAGAAGGTAGAATGTGGTGGATATGTCTTCTAGATGAGAATGAGGAAGGTGACGACAATATAGAAGAAGGAGAAGAAGATGAGGAAATGAAAACGGTCATCAAAAGGAATTCGAATATTCCAATCATACAGGCGTAAATACTGAATCGACTTAGCCTAATCAATTCTAATTATCTTAATTCTAATTTCTTTAACATTTAATTTGTTCTTCATTTGGTCATTTTTTGAATCATTAAAATCTCTTAAATTTACTAATTTTGCCAATTTTTGAAGAAATTTTTTAATTTGTAGTGGAAATTTGTCACTATCTTTTAATTCTTGAAAAAATCATTATTCTTTGTTGTGATTCATGTGGTTGATATACAGCAGTGGTTCCCAACCTTAAGGTGCTCGCGGAACCCTTTTGAGCTAATTTATTTTTTGCAGAACCCCTTTCAATTCAATTATTATAATTTCACTTAAAACACAATAGTAATAACAAAAAACAATTTTAATGTGAACATTGAGCTAATTTTTTATCATAGCATAGTTGTGTAACGTTAGGAGTTATTGTTGACAACTGTATCCTCATATCAGCGGAAGCATTAAGTTTATTTCTATATTTTGTTTTGGTGGATGTATATATTGAAAACCCAGACTCACATAAGTAAGTCGTTGGAAAAGGTAATAGTTTACGTATAGCCTTTTCTGAGATATCTGGATATTTTGAAATGTATCCCCTCCAAAAATTAAAAAGGGATTCATTTTTATTGAACTGATGTGACGCTGATTCTGATGTCAAATCAATAAGATGTTCATATTCAATTGATGTTAGATTTGCTGGTATTACTTTAACTTTGATTCATCAATTTAAATAGCGAAACCATTCGAATTATTCAAACGAATTAGTAACTGTGTTTCAATATTTTCCGAAAGTTCCTGAATTCGCCTTGAAATAGTATTATTTGACAAAGGAACAAGATCCAGTTTCTTAGACATTTGTTCGCCATAAATACACTCGATGATTTTTTTTAACATGGCTTTATAAGATTTTCGGCAATTGTATGTGCCTCTCCACAACGTGCTACAAGATAACTCACCTGTTTGATTAAAATAATTATATACTTCATAAGATTTTAAATTGTCGTCTTTCGCAAAATTGGACGTTTCCAACTTGCACCTTGTAGATGCATTTAATTTGTTTTGAAAAAAGGAAATATCTTTATCCTTTAAATGAGAATGCTTCATCAATAAATGTCTTGATAGTTTGGCAGGAACAAGAGATGTGTTAGGCATTATATGATGACATATTACACATTCTGCCGTATGTGGTAAATCAGATCCATTCTGAGAAAACCCATATGAGAGGTAGCTTTCATCACATTTTCTTTTCTGAAATTATAATTATAAAAAAACCTTTTTTGAATATTTTTTGGAATCTCTTATGCAATTATTGTTTCTCATTAAAAATTTTATAAAATTGACCAACTAACTCAAAAGAGAAACAAGATATAAGCGTGGATGTTTAATATATTTTAATAATTAAAAACTATTATTAAATAAATATAATAAATTTCGCGGAACCCCAAAACTGGCTCCGCGGACCCCAGGTTGGGAACCACTGATATACAGACTCACTATCCAACAAAAAGTGCAAATATTGAATTATAAGATTATTATCCCAAAAAAATTGCCGATATATTTTTTTTGTATAAATTGTATATTATACAGTTAACGTTATTTTAAAGAGTTGTGAGTCAATTCTAGAACAATTCGGAACTAAAAATTCATCTACAAAAACAATTAAAAAGTTAAATTACTTCAACTTGGTGAAAAACTTGTTGATTGTATGGATTCAATAAAAGCAAAAGGTATTTTCTAATGTTTTTAAATTTTTAAGCGCATTATTGAACGATGCATTAATATTTATTATCATTGAAAGTATGTTTCCATGATGTCATTAGCAGGAACTGAGGTATGTGGCCAAAGAGTCCCCATCGGCTTTTAGTGATAGTTGCATCTAATTGTTCTGTTTTGAAAGCTGAGTATAAGTCTTGGTTCTTGATCTTTATTGGATAGTGTATTTTCAGTAATGACCTGAGTTGTTTTTTGTGAAAAGCATTGAGACTTTCTATACATTTCTGATTCAGTCCCCATGTTCCTGTGATTTATAGTAAAATGGGCAGGATGAAAGCATTTTACAAACGTACTTTTACGGGATTTGAGAGATGCGCGTAACTTAGCCATGTCGATTTGAGCCTCTTCAATGCTAATGTTGACAATATCTTTTTTCGTTGGACATCTTCCCAGTCACCAAGCAGTGACCCGACTTTTCTTGATCTCCTCCATATCTTTCAGGAAAATTTACTTTCTCGTGTGACTGTAATGAACTCAGTCTTTTGTTCATTCATTCTCAAGAACCACTCTCCAAATACTTCAGGAGCGTATTCAAGTGGAATTTTGATATCATTCATCTCTTCTGAAACAAAATCTATGTCGTCCGCATATATTAATTCCATGATGGTGTTTGGGCCAATTTTAGCTCTCAGATCACGAAGAGCAGCTTCCAGATAGATGAAAAATAGGATCGGAGAGGAGATCACCTTGTGGAATGCCAATGTGTGTTTTGAATTTACAAGAGTGCTCCGAGCCAACCCACACTTCCAGATCAGTATTCGCAACTAGGACACGTATCATTCTCAAGCTGTCCTCATCTAACAATGTTTCCAATAGCTGTATAAATTTTCCCTTGCGAACAGAGTCAAACGCCCTGGATAGGTCTACTCCCAGTATGTGGTTGAGAAAATTTCTGACCTATAATTCTCTTAACATCTCTACGAAAACTACTGTGGTTAATTGTCCTTTATACAATATCTCCTACCGTGGACAAATTTTTGTCTGTGGGACAAAGTGGGTTCAGAAGAGGGAGGTCTACGGCGGATATTGTATTGACACATGTAGGTATCTGAATTATATAAACATCGGATACAACCACACCGTTAGTAAATCTGAGGATTGTCAAAGTAACATTATACAAGACGGATATTTACATTCCGATTGAAATTCAAGAATTTATGTGAATAAATTATTCTGAAAAAATGCGATAGATAATAAAGAAATAACACCATTATGAAAGTGAGATACTCATCCATGAAGAAGCTACTGAAATGAAAATTTTAAACAAGAATAAAATAGCATTTAACTTAATAAAAATTGATAAGTATCTTCATGAAAATATTGAAAACGAAGAGGATATTGTCTTTATTAAAGCAATTAATAGATTTAAAGAAAAAATCCAAACTATCAAAAAATGAAAATTGAATATTATTTCATTAAAATTCAATAATCTGGTAGTTTTTATCAACGAAAAGTTTCTAAAATTTTTTAAAGTATTGATTAAATCCAAAATTTGCCGAAAATTTGACAAAACCAAAAATGTCAAATTTGAAATAATTTACTGTACGTTGTTATTACAAACCATAATATCGTAGGTTCGAATCTTATCTTAGTTGTTTATAAAGTAAAAAGTAATTAAAATACAAGCTTTAATCAAATACTTTTACGATCTTTAAAATAAAACTTAAATCCAAAAAAATTAAAAAAATCATTCAAGCCGAATCGGTAATAGTTTTTCTAAGACTATCAGTAAGAAAACGCCTTCTTTGTAGTGCCTCAATACACTCATAAATCAACAAGGCTGGCCCTAACAAGAGTCCCATTCCTTTTAAAACATCCGATCTCTTCAGAAAGATCAAAGCCATTCCATCAATCTCCTACAAATCTAGCCATATTTACAAACATTGTGAATAAACTGCTCTGCCTCACCTGGAAATCCATTTTTCTTTATCCAATCTGCTACCTGTAGGTTAGACGGGTTTATTACCTCCTGAACTGACCATTCTGAACAGTCTGAGTCTCCCTGACAGCACCTTTGGCACACCCAAGGACCATTTGGTGGCCCATCCAGGGGAGGCACGTGACAGGTTGTGTGGTACCCCAAGTCACATCGATCACAAACTAATAGATCCTCTTCATAGGTAACATCAAGACAAATGACACATGTTTTACAGCTAAAACATTGCCATGGAGAGGATTTTGCATTTTGAGTTAGTTCTGGGGAGTAATTGAGACATTGGGAGTGGTCTGATGGGTTAGATTGTGACAAAACAGCAATGGCGACAGTCTTTACATGCCAACATCTTTTCTTTGTAACCAGTGGTCTTGCAGATGTAACATGTCGCTCTTTCTTTTCTCATTTTTGGAATCACCACTAGAACAAAGATAATATTTTATTGTAAATAAAATAATAAACAATTTTAATAAATAAAATTTAAATTGACTTAATTATAAATTAATTTATCAAAATTACTTCTAGAGACTTTAAATATATTTAGATAAACTAAGGAATCCTGCCTTAATCATTTTTTTCAATATTATCGGATTCAAGTTATCTTCAGAATTCAAATATCAACATAAATTTGTCAGATTGTGGATGATACGATTTGATGTGCAAATGTTGAGATATTCCCCAATCGTTGATGTTTTTAGAATCGAGGAACTTTTAAATCCAAAAACCTTTGAATTTTTTGTAAAAACTCGATGAAAACGATGATAAAAGTAAAATAAATGAATATATCAAAGAGATTGAACTCGAATGAAATTCTAAAACTTTTTAACGAAGATAGAATTTTTTGTCATTTCGAGAACTTCTTTTTAGGCCTACATTCTGGTCAATTTTCCTCTCTTTTTGGATCAATTTTGTTGACTTTGTGGAGGTCAATTATTGATTTTTTAGCTCAACTTTTGGTTGCTTAGATATAATAAAAAAACTCACACAAATTTTGACACTGCCAAAAGTTTTATTGCAGAAAACTAAATATAAATTTGGAAACTTAGTAATTTTTGATTTGGACCAATAGATAACCATTTTAGATATCCTTAATTATTGCCAAAAACAAAGTATCTCACTCTTCCAGAAAAAATTTAATAAACCTACCGTATTAAAATGTTTTACAAAAATGTAAAAATGTACTTTTATCTAATAATATGATTACGAATCGAAAACGAGACATGTTTTGTAATTTTTTGGAACAACTTTTTATGAAAATAAATGGCAGCACATGAATAATTAGTATAAAATTGGATAAATCTATTGATATAACATTTAAAAATGATTTTGTTGCATTTGTTCGTTTTGTCGACAGAGAATTAATTCATGACGACTTTATTTTGTTTGGAATTAACTGCGAGATCAACGGCTAATGATATTCTTGATTTTTTTGGCTTTTTACGTAACAATTGTATTCACTGGGATAAAGTTGAATATATTTGTAGAGATTGGTCACCAGCTATGATAAAATAGCGTTTTAGTTTTGTCAGATTGGTGAAAGAAATAGCACCACATGTAATTATGAAACACTGCATCATTTGAAAATATTCAGTTGCTACAAAACTTTCCCATTTAAGCTAAAAAATTGTATTTGATTCAACAGTCAAAATTGTGAATTTAATTCAAGGTAAGGCTACAAATTAGACTTTTTAAATACTCTGCAAAGAATTTAAAACATATTTGCTTTACTAGTGGTTTTATTTGATACTGAAGTACGCTGGTTATAAAGAAGTAAAGAACTATCACGGGTTTCCGAGCTGTGAAATGATATTAGTTTATTTTTACGAAATATTAGGTCGACCGAATTTGCCAATTTATTTAATAGCGATATTTTCATGCTTAAAGTATATTATCTGGCTGACATATTTGGTATTTGTAATGAATAAAACTTATTACTAAAAAATATTTTTATTCCGGATTTCTATTATTAGTGAATGTTCAACCTTAAGTAAAAATACACAATATTCAGGCACATCCTTAAACTAACTAATTTCATAAAAAGAGTTTATAAAAAATAGATTATTACTCAAATACAAAAATTTATGAAGTTTACAAAAAGATATGAGAATATGGTCAAAAAAATCACAAGGTGTCTCCCCCACTAACCCAGTATTTTTTATTTCTACAAAAAAAATAATCAAAAATGTGATACAACAAAAAATGTGACTCAATTTGTCTAACCGAATAACAATCATCCACAACAAAGCAATAAAACCACCCCAATCCAGAAAAAACATACAAAAACATTTCCCCATTATGTCTACACATACAAACCACACAAAAACAACTCAAAAGCACGAGTCCTTGTAACCCGTCCTGCCTCACAGGGAAGGTGAATTGTGGCCACAGCTCGAGTCCATGTGACCATTTTGGCTGTCTCGAAGGGGAGAAAACTCAAAGAAGTCTTTGCCAATGTCCACCAGACAGACTCATCTCTCTTCTCTTCCGACAAGTCAAAAACATGAACGGACTCCGTTTCGGACGACGCTACCAAATATTTTCCGCAAAATGTCAAAGAAGTCATTTTTACATTTCTATTACTTAAATTTTCCCGCCATGCCTGAATAGTCCTCTTACAAACTGAAAAAGAAGTGTATTCTTGGCCGGATCATAAACTTTGATAACAACCCCCTGTCGGGTCAATCACGGAGAAATCACCGTGGTGGTAGAAACTGCCAAATAATCACGGGAGTGGGAAAAATTGACAATTCCAATACTTTCTTCAAAACAGACGAGTTCTTGGGGGTCATTCTTGCCCACTTGGAGGACAGTGAGGTGACCCTTGGTCCCCGAAAAGGCAATCCAAGAAGAACAAATCGCCACGGCATCCTCACCTGATTCAGGATCGACAGAAAAAGATGTGATTTGACATATTTTTTTTGTTGAAAAAATATCGATTTTTGCTCCAAATTTAACCGCGAAAATCTAAATATTTAAATAAAAGGTACAGTAGAATTGGCGCGAATTGAATGGACGGTTGTGGGGAAAATAAATGAGTTGAGGATCATGTGGGTCTCGAGTGATAAACATACCACAAGGCGCCGATTATTTTGAGCAACAAAGAGCGCGAAATTTTGTGAAGTAATTTGTTCAAATAAAACAATGTCATTAATTGTTTCTGAGTGGAATTGGACGAGGGGACGATGACTTTTGAAGGTGAATGTCCTGTATCCGAAGGTTGTCCCCAATGAGAGTACACTGGGAGTGATTAGGGGACTAGTTTCGGGTACCTTTCATTGTTGCCAAAACTCACTGAATTTACTGTTATCATTTAAATTATGTAATGTTTATTACGAAATTAATTTTATTAATATTTTATTATTATTTTTAATTATTTTTAAATAAATCTAATTTATATTTAGTAATTTTGATTATGAGATAATCTTATTTATAAATGAAAACAAAAGAATTATCTAGATAAATAATATTTTTCATTTAATTATTATATATTTTTACTACAATTTGTATTAATTAAATAAATAAAATTTATAAATGTTTCACGTGATTGTTTTTCTTGTTACATGTTCCGTTTTTGTATCGTTTTCTTAAATGATGTTATAAAACGGAGACAAAAAATTTTGGTTTCTACGCGGTATGTTTCCTCATGCCGTAGTTCTTGCCAAATACATTTCTTAATTATATTCTACTTATAATTAGTAAAATTATCAAAAATATTCGAAAATTTTCTCTTTCACCACACAAACCAGTTGTGGACTAGTCTAGTCCTTAAGCAAAGCTATTCATGTCCAGTTATATTACTAAGGGGCATTTTTAAACTTTTCTAGTACAATAGGGACGTGTTATGAATAGACTTATCAATTTTAATCCGATTTTAAGACAGTAATCACTAGTTATATTCCTCCCTGAATGTGACATAACGTTTTTCCTAATTGTATAGCCTGGCCTTTGATTTTCGAATGAGATGTCTAGCTTTTAGCGGTTTAATCATCTGCATTACAATAAAAAGAAAAATTATAAAACAAAAGAAGATAATGGACGTTCCAATTCTGAATTAGTTAGAATAATTAGTTTTTTTCCATTGTTGAATGTCCATTTTTGTGTCAAATTTAATTTAGTGCCGAACGTAACAGACATTTTTTCAGGATTTCGCAATATTTGTGCGAATTATATCTATTACAAATAGTTCACCGAAGCCTTTTGATGAAAAACAGCATCTCATTATGATACTTCTCCCTAGTGTTATACGCCTGATTATATTCTTAACGACCTGATAATTTTAATGATACTAATCAGAATTTATTAATCAATTTTATTAAAATCAAGACTAATCAACCAGTTCAAAAAAAGCTACCAGAAGATAATTATTTATATCTATTGCAGAAAAAAATTCATATTTTTTGATAGTCTCATCACTTTTTTCCATATCAAATTTGACATTTTTAATCAAAGACCATTTTCAATCATATTTATTTGAAATTCATAAATATAATTCATAGAAAATTGGTAAAAAAACACACGATTTTATTATAAAAGTTATAAAACTATCAAAAAATAATTACTATAAAACATGTCAAATTAAAAAAATAATGGGAGTTTTCTGCGCTATTTCCAACAACGGCACAATACTGCCTACGACACCTGAGATCTTGGATCTACTCAAGCGCGAGCACCTGCCGGCCTCGACGAATATGCGGCCATTCCACTTCATAAAATCCTTACTGGATGTGAAAGTACTTATAAAGGAGATCCTCGCATGCATTTATTCTTTCAATTGGGATAACAGTGGCGGAATCTCGTATCTCATAAACGCATATGAGTCGCTTGAAATACACAGCCTTCCGATTCCTGATCAATTTATTGATTGGAAAGAAGGTCTTGGACAGTATGAAGACCGAGCTCATGACGTTTATATACAGACGAAATTCCCTCAAATCACAGTTGTGCTTTCAACGAATTCTTTTGGGATGAATCAACAACTAATCTCCCGAATTTTAGATCTACCCTACATAAAGCGTTTTTGTGTAGTGATAACCATACAATTCCAAGGAATGATAGAATTGACACTATCGAGACTACCGTCGTACTAATGATGTTCTCAGCTGCAAAATTGACTTGTAAATAATATAGTAATGAAAATTACTTTGCGAATAACAGCGCAAGAAGATTCGACGTGGTGATACAATTTACGTCCCAGGTTGTATGTAAAAGTAAAAGAGGAGAGTACGCACGATGTATATCGACGAGTTACGTCTTCCGTAAGGGTAAAGCAGTTTTTAGCCTCAGTATTGACTCTGCCGTACGCCAAACGATTCTACTTTCAAACTGTGGTATCTCGATCATGCAACTGCTGATACTGTGATTGAAAATATTTTCAACATAATTCCCACCCTTTTTGAAATTGGACTGGAAGTAAACGCCAGCAAGTGTGAGCTTATAAATATCCCTTATCAGCCCCGGCAGCCGAAGTTGCAGTATGTGTATTTTCCTATCACTTATTTGTTCTCTTTCTCATGTTAAAAAAATTTTATGACTGGTACAAACGACCTTGATCAGCACAACATCTTTGGTCCGTAAAAGTGCTATTAATAATAATTGTGTGTAGTAAACATATATTCAAAATATGAAACCACTGCACAAAAGTAGGGAAAAAAAGGTCAGAAAATTAGAAAAAAAACTTTATGGATCATTAGCCTTATAAAAACATCATATCAAAAAATTGTCAAAAATATAAAATTATTCAAATTCATAGATAATAAATAAGATTATTCAAATCCCTCGAACAAGAATACTTATCTCGCCTCGATAATCTGGTTTCAAAAGCCCTTGAGCTACTGGTAAACATAAAATTCAAATCCGGTGATACGCTGCGTGTTAATTTGCCCATTCGTTATGAGGGCATCGGTATTCGCTCTTGCCGTGATTTATCTCTTCCGTGTTACCTATCTTCGTTGTCCGCTTCCACTAATTTCGTCAACTCTGTTCTTTTTCCCTCTTCTGAACAGTGCGAGTTGTTGGAATATACGGCTGGTGTCAACGTGTGGATTTCTCGGAGGCTTAAAGTCCCGGACATTCCATCTGCTCAAAGGAACTGAGATAATATTATATTGTTCGCACATAACTGAAGATATTCGCCTTGTTGCTTCGTCCCCCTGGCTTTCAAAACCAGTGGGGTAATTGGCCAAAAAGCTCTCAAACTCCTCTCAGAGATTGGTTTAATCATCTCGAGGAGGAGTCACGACAGTTGTGAAACGAGCTGACTTTTTCAGCGGATATCGTCACGTGGAAATTGCCTGTCCATCCGCTCGGCGACTCATCTAATTTAGTTAACTTCTCATTTTCTTGATTCCTTCTTTTAAAAAAAATAAATAAGAATAACGAATATGCGGCCTTCCTTTGAAATTAAAAATAATCCTTGATTTGAAAAAATTGATTATTTTATTTTTTGACAAGAAATAGTTACAATTTCGTCCGATTCACTCATAAATGTCGGTGTTGAAGTCTCGTCCAAAAAATGACAATAAATGTCAATTAATTAATTTTTAAAGTTCCTGCCCATGGCGACCTGGCCACACATATATCACAAAATACAAATCGTTGATAAATTTTGTGAAAGAAAATAAAAACAAAAAGTGAAATCTATTTTCTTGTACGTGTAATACAAAATAGCATAATGCAAATTTCCAATTTGAACAATATTTTTCCAAGTCCGCTTGACCTCCTAATCAAGAAAGATGAAAAGGGCTTCTTGACCATTAAACAGGACCAACTGTCAAAAAACCATTATATGTCAATTAGCAATCAGAAGAACATTACCCCGATTCAATTCGTTACGAGAACTGTTCTTCGTCCGTTCCGCACTTGCGTTGGGTCCAGAATCCAACATCGGGAAACACTGAGAAAGATCTTGAGGATTGTTGAAATCACCTAATTAATTACTCTAATTGACTGTTGGTGATTCCTGGGTTAAATAAAATAATATGTCACGGTCGGTACGTGAGCCTGGGCGACAGGAGTGGATCGACTCTAACCAAATCAAGCCAAACTGAAAATATAGACTATTTATCAAAAAAGAAAAACATCTTTTTTTTATATTTTTTTAATTGACGCGTTAATTTTTTTAATACATGTCAGAAAAATATACAAATCATAAAGTTATGAAGATTAAATGAAAAATCTATATAATTTTTATAAATAATTAATATTTTTATTTATTAAATAAATTTAATAAAAAAACGTGTCTACATCATTATTTTTAGGCTGAACATAACAAATATCATTTTGGACGAAACCGACTATTCAGTATTTTAAGAAGAACTTTTTACAATTGCACTAGAGACCAAATTTCTGCAATCATTCGTCGGTGTAGCTATTGTTTTTCAAAAAAACAATGGCTACTAAACCTACAGTCACTCCAATCATTGCTAAAAATCCGCGCGATAGATATATCGCGGATCTAATAGATCTTAGGCGGTATTCTTCAAAAAATGATGGTTATTCTTGGGTAAGAATCAATAAATTAATGAATAGATTCTTGTGGTCATTGACTCATTCTCCAAATTTGGAATTGTTGATATTGCAAAGACAAAAAATGGAGAAGAGATTACTGAATTGTTTCGGAAAATTTTTTATTCATATCAACCACCAACAATTCTGCATACCGACAATGGTAGAGAATTTAAAAATTCTAAAATGCATGCGACGTGCCTCGAGTTCGGCACTAAACAGATATTTGGTAGACCTCGTGCCCCTTGGATACAAGGTCAAGTTGAAAGGTAGATACAAGGTAATTTGACATTAAGATTCAATCAATCAATAAAAAGGTGGATTTCATCAACAACTGCTTCAGAGAATAAATTTGGCAGTTAATATTTATCTTGTTAATGTCTCGTTCATTCATCAAAAATTCCGAAGAATACGACATTTTGTGTCGAATTTTGGATTCTGAAACCTGTTCTCATAAATCTAGACATCGTATTTACCGGTTGAGAAAGAAGGCGGAAAAATTTATTCTTATTAATGGACGACTTTACTGAGACAACCGTGTGGAGATCATAAGCTGGTTATTTCCACAGACAACACTCAAGAGATGGATTTGGTCGCGAAGCAGATCCATTGTGGACACAATAGCTTGGAATACCATTGCATGCGCAGTTACTTCGGAATAAAAAGGGAAATTATTCGGAAAGTAGTGTCAGATTGTGAAGTGTGCCGTTTTTCCACACCATTAAAAGTTGGCGATGAGCAAAATCATATTGTTACAAATCTTCCAAATGAAAGATATCAGATAGATTTGATAGATCTAAGGAGGTAGAAAATTTTAAAATTTATTTTTATCAGATTCAAACAAAGTAATGAGTTATATTCATGGTTACTCACAATTATCGACGTTTATTCTAAGTATGCCTACACCAGGAATTTGCGGAATAGAGTGGGAAAGAAGTTGCGGAACAACTTAAGATTTATTTTTTGAAAACGGACCAGAGTTTAAAAATTCTTACATACAGGAGATTTGTCAAAAATTCCAAATTCAGCAAATACATAGCCGGCCAAATAACCCCAGGAGTCAGGAAATTGTTGAACGGTTAAATCAAACAATTACGAGAAGCTTATCTAAAATGATGTCGGAATCTTCAGAAAAATGTTGGACAAAGCATATTAAAGAGGCAGTATATTTCTACAATTTAACCAAACATTCTTCTACAGGTTAAATTGTCACATTTTCAAACTGTTTAGGTGATATTCCATTTCATAGTAGAACCAGTCCTTATCTATGGACATGAAGGTTGGTACCCTACAGACGAGAGAAATCGCATAATCACCAAACTGGAGAAAACAAGGCGCTTTGCGATTAAACTGGCATATAAGCTACGGCTTGATCAGGATCGCCCCAGAGAGCTAGACGAACAAACTCAAAACATTCGGCAAGTCCTCTGCTCATTGCAAAGGGCATGAGAAGTGAAAAGGAAAGCAAGGAGGAGGCTTTCGGTGTCTCGATTTTAATAAAACCTTTTCATATAACTCTTCTCTTTGGTTGCTAAGTTAATAAAATCTGTTCGTTCGTTCGGTATTTGTTGATGATCTTAAATACCTCGGATAGTTGTGGATGCAACTGGTTCATTCAAGATGTATATAAGGAAGATAAAGAACAAGGCTACCCAAATGTTGAAAGCTCTGATGCGATTCCAGCTGAAACCGGAAACGTTTATACGTATACTCTGCGTGTATAGAACCCTTCCTGATCTATGGATCTCAAGGATGGTTCGGAAGCTGCGAAGTTTGGAGAAAACGCGGAGATTATGCCATTAAACTGGCACATGGCTTAACTTAAAATCCAAACTAACCCCAGAGCTGGAGGGATCGGTACGATCCATTGAAAAACTGTTGCATCACTTAAATAAATAGTGGTGCAGGGGTCGTTATTTTTATAGAAGGGACATCTGGTGTCCCATTAGAGTTGACCCCAATCAGCAGACAAACTTGGTTCTTCCGTCTCCTTGGTTTCGTTTGGCTCTTCTCTCCCCCTTTTAATCTAGTGACGAGTTTGTTACATAGAAAATAAACAATTCAATTCGGTATTTGTTTAAAGAGGTAAATACGATACATAAGATTTTTATTTTCATCTGACGATAAAATGAGAGAAATAAAGATAAAAACGAAATACAAATAGAAGAAAAATCCATTGAGCAGATCAAAGCGATCAACGCGCTAAACAAGCTCTTCAAAAAAAGTTCTTCATGCCAACTTGAGTGATCAAGAGAAAAGAGAAATTTTGAAAAGAAATTGCCAAGGGAAAGGACAACTACATTATTGGCAGGGCTACTTCTATATTGTCTAAACAATATGGAAATGCTGTCCAATATTTGTTTGAAGAAGCAGACTACAGCGACATGACTGTAGTCTTTAATCCGAAGGATAGTTCTTATCAAGATGACATGACTCGTCTTTACCGGCAAACACATACAATTGACGAGAAAGACGAAATTAATAAAGGAGACGCTGCCCTCAATTGTTTTGATAGATCAATTGTCCGGTACCGAGGAAAACCGATCGGGAATGAAATCGAACACTTCAAAGACTGGTTCGAACGAAATATAATATATGATAGATATACTTATTTATATCCGATAGAGGAAATTAGTCCTTCATACTACAATGCGATCAACAAGTATCTGTGTAACAGGACAAAACAGGAACACAATGCCTGGTTAAGAAATAAATCAGTAAATTTAGGACCACAGATGAACTCTAGACTCGAAGACATAATTAAAGACTCGAACTTTCCTTTTTGTGTATTCTACATGTATTGAGCCATTCTTGATATATGGCTATCAAGGATGGTATAGGTCCAAAGAAAGTAGCATTTTTGTGAAAAAGTTGGAAAAGACCAGAAGATTTGCTATGTCTTCGGTATTTGTCAATTTATTAATTTTTTATTGACAAAATCACCTGAGAAATTAAAGTTGAATTTTATGTTCAATTTTTTTCTATCCACCTTCCCATTCGAGTTTAGAAAATCGCTGATATGGGATGCAACTTGCTCAGACACTTTTCCGAACAAAATCTTCCTCCTTCAGCTGTCGCAGCTGGCCCTGCTTCTCGCAGAGCAGAAGAATTAAAGATTTCAAAGTACACCAATATCTGTTTACTGTTTCTCAATCAGAAGTCCTCTTGTTAACTCTCGTTTCTCTTTGTTTTCTTTTTTACAATAAATTAAAACAATTAAAAAAATTTTTTTTTCTAAGTCCACAAGTGTAACGCGTCCGGCTCGGTAACGCGTCCAGCTCGTGACATAATATAAATTGAAAAAATGTAGAAATCGCTTCGATGTGAATAAAAATAATACAATAAGTGTAAAAACAATACTTCCAAACGATAAATACAAATTTTGTAGTTATACAAGATTAATAAATTTAAAATAACAGGATTTAAAAAATCACATCGCTATTCAAAATCAGTAAATTACAAAACTTGTAAGATCAAAGGAATATCAATAAAAAAATTTACAAAATATATTTTATACGAAAGCAACAAAAAAAGGATAGCCACATACAAAGACAACAAGAACAACACGCTAAAACCATTAAAGTTATTCGTTATTTGTTGAAAAAATAATTAAAAAACTCTTTATTAAATAAATAATATTTCTATTAATTGCTGACTTTATTTTTTTGTATATCATAAGTTAAAATCATTACGAGATATAAAAAAGAAGATGGCCAAAGCCAACTCAAGAAGGCTATATGAGAAATCCAAATGGGTCACTGATTTTACAAATAAACTCATCCTGCTTGATACTTACTTTGGATTTTTCATGCTCAGAATAAACCTTATGTTTCCAAGAATTCTATATTTGCTGCGAACATCAAACTGCTCCATAAAATCTGGCATGCTTCAATCGCTCGATTCTTCTCTAAAGTTAGCCACTGATCCGATCTTCTTTGAAACGTCCGGAGCAATGACCAACAAACCCCAGGATCTCGTTGGAAAAATCGGACAACTGATTGCCAGAAGACAACGAGAGCCTCGGGTGAAGCAATGGTTGTTTCAAAGAATTTCCATTGCGATCCTGAGGGGCAACGTCTTCTCGATCAGTAACAGTTTTAGACCTAAACTACTTTAGTCTATTTTCTTTTAATTATTTTCGTTTATTAAATAGTTTTTTTGAAAAAAATAAGACATTTATCAATTACAGACATGGCAGATGAGATAAGAATCAACTATTTACGGAACAAGTCGAAATTATAGTTTGAAGTGACTAAATGCACATTTTGGCCTTCATTTGTTTAGATCTAACAACGAATATAATCACAATAATAACCAATAAATTAAAAATACAGTAAGCTCTCTCAAATCTGCCAATTTCGGGGATCGGCAAAATCTGGGGGATTCGAGAGACTTATTGATTCATTCGTCTATTGATAATGTAAAGCAAAAAATTATTTATAACAAAAAAATCAGTAATTTTTGATTTTTTAGAGTTCGGATCATTGATGATCCAAGCTTTTCAATGGATTCGGGATTTTCGACATCGAAGAATTTTTACTTTTTTTTATTTCTTACTGATTATAGAATTTTTTGATTTATTTAAAGCTTAAAAAGCCACGTGAAAACTACTCCTTTCTGACTTTCTACAAGGTGTTTTTCACCATCAATTTCTTGTTCTATTGTCTCAAAATCATTCAAATCAAATTCTTAATTTTCATTGTAGTCAATTTCAATATAAAGCCTTTCTTCTAAAGGATCACTTATGTTCATTTTTCTAGAATATATTAGTCTTTTTCAATTACAGCAGGGTTTTCATAATTTATACTTTAATGTCTTGAATCCAGTTTGCATATGTAAAGCATTTGAATTTTAAAAAACAATCAATCTTGTTCCATGCATCATAATGTTTGAATATAGGGTTTTCGGATCAATATAATAATTTTTCGAACCAATATAATAACTTTTCGAATCATATAATAATTTTTCGAACCAATATAATTTTTCGAATCAATATATATAATATTGCATCTTTAAAGTTTAATTCTCAGTAATAATTTCATCGATCAAAATGGCTACTTTAGCATCCATTGAATTAATCCAAAAATTTGTATTATTGTTAATTTCACTAAACTTTAAATATTCTTTACGATAAATTTCAGATCTTAAGTTATTCAACACATTTGCTCTCTCAGATCATCAATAGATCTACAGAAATAAGTACATTATATATTTCAGAAAAATTTCAGAAATTTTTATGGAAGGTAATTCAATATTCGATTCAATGAACTTGAAAATGACAATTTTTTGTTTATTTTTTAATCGTGTACAGTTACGTTTCATGAAAACAGCAATAAACAATGAAAACGTGTTAAAAAATTAATTATTTACCTGTAAAATTAATTTAAAAAATTATTTAAAATTGAGAAATATGGTGGATTCGCTAACAAAAATCTGGCAGATTCGAGAATTTGTCCGATTCGAAAAATTTTGAGAAAATGGCGGATTGAAGAATTTATTGGTAATATTTGACTCATAAATAAAACTGTTTCAAATCTACAATTTCAATAATTTTTTCATCATTGATTTCTGAATTTATCATTATTAGGGTAACTAGACGTCAAAATTTGTGCTATTTTTTATTTAAACTTATATAAGACTGAACAAATTTTTGTTACTAAAAACGTGTTTATTATTCTTTTTTTACTTTATAAACGCAAATACGAAAAGTGTGTCCGCAATCTTTCTTCTGATAAAGTTGACTGTAAAGTAAACACTCATCTCAGTCCCTGGACAGTAATATTAAAAGAATTAGTGTCCATTAAAAAATATTCTTTAAGATATGGTCACAAAAGTAACTGACGTCCTCAGTCTGGCCATTTTCAGCTAAAAACAAGTAGTTACTCAGATTTATTATTTTCAGATTATCTGTAGTAATTGTGAGAAGAGGACTTGCCATATTTAATAAACTGAACTCGGCGTCCACTTTAGTATCAGCAGCAACCACAGTAAAGTTGTCCCTGCAAAACTCTAGAATAAAACCTAACATTATCAGGACTTATGTTCTTTATTACTTCAAAACCATCCATAGTTAATTTAAGATAAATTAATTAAGAAACACTGGTTCTCAAAAAATACCAAAAATTAAAAAATAAAAGAATTCGTCTAATAAATCAGAGAATTAGTTATTCATTTGGAAAAGTTATTTATTTCTGTTCTCATTAAACAGAATCTTATCGAAACTTGGCAAACAGTCGTTTGATGATTTCTGGAATTCAATTTTAGAGACATTCCTGGGGTTGACCAGGTTTTCTTTCCGTCTCATTCTGTCTTGTACAACTGTCATATACTCTTGAAGGGGGAAGAATGTTCTCAAATTATAATTTATTGTGGTTGTGGCTAATATTAATTGTTGCGAAATTCTCAAATAAACTTAGAAAAGTCCTTTTAAACTCAAGTAGACAATTTCAAACAAAAACTGTCCTTGTAAATAAAAAAAAGAATTTTTCAATAAAAAATTCTTTCTATGTTTAAAATTTTCTTTCTAATTTTTTGAAATCCTTAAAAAAGCTGAAATCAAAAAATACGCATTCGTTTCAATTCAGATCCTTGCAAAATTAGTGAATATAGTCCAAAAACTTCAAACGAATAGGATTTTAGAAATATTACAATATTCAAATAAAAACATTCCGACAGCTGTTTATGGGAATATATGAAATGTGATACAAATTTTGCTTCTGTTAAAAGACTTCAAAACTTGCCACTTTTCCAATTTTTGCAAGGACGGTGCTTCTCTTGTAGATGCTTCTTAAATCTCAAATACGTAAAGTTTACGGAAAAAGAAACCTTCGTGATCATCTGATGGCTTTGACTGCATCCCTATTCCGATCTTGCCCTCCCTGCATTCCTATCCGCTCACTATGCTTCTCGTACTCTCTCAGACATCGTTCTTAGAAACCTCTCCGAACGGAAATTGTCTGAAAATTACTCTGCCGCCTGTGGTCGGTGGAGGCTCGGTTTGCCTCGAAGCTGCCCAATTCTTAATCTGTCCAGCGTCAATGGGACGAAATCTCTTGTCAGGCAATTTTCGAAGGCCTCCTTCATGTCTCCAATCAACACTGTGTCGCTTGCCTCCGTGAAGATCGCTGTGAAGGCAGCGGTGTCTGGTTAAAGGCTCTTCCTCTCCCTTCCATCGGGAACTTGGGGACAAGGAACTGGTAATTATGAAATTATTTTACGATAAGGAGAAAATGAATACGAAGAAGTAGATTTTGGGTATCAAGAAAGCGAAAAAGTAAATAAAATGCAAGAAGACGTACTTAACAATTTTGAAAGTGCGGGGAAAAAATGAAAAAAAGGAGAAGATGGAGATTTGATGAAAAGGGAATATCAGTTGGAGATTACGCACTTTTACGGATGGATCAAGATATAAATGAAAACACAAGAAAATATCCTCTGTATGACCAGATAGATACATATGCATACAGAGTGATAAAACAGGACAGAGGCACATTATATTTAGAAAATGAAGAGGGGGAAATTTTAGTCGGCTAAGGAAATTAAAAAAAATAATTTTTAATATTTTAAAATTGTTTCTAATAAAAAAATTCAAGTTAATCGATAAACATTTGACGAGGCATCTATTAGCTCATCGAAGGAGTTTCTAAATGGCTCCTTGCCTTCTCCATAAAATTCTATAAATGTATTAGGAGTTTGATACCTGCAAAATATCACCCATGAAGTGACGCGGGGTCCCACTTTGTCTCTTTTGCGTCATTTTGCGCACCCCAACAGTCTTATTTTTCATATATAATTATTATCTGAACCTCTCAACATTCTGTGTATGTGCACCTGTGCTCGATCTACAAAATTTTCGTCCTGCAATTTATAACGAATTATGGCAACTTGTGATTAACTGTAAGGTTCTCTTTACTGTTTCTAATAGAACTATATATGTTCGACACCCATTTTATAGCACACCCATGTTGTTTTTCCTGCTGTTGGAGAAGAGTCATAAATTCTGTTTTTGACATTTGTTTTCTTTGGGAAAGATTCCAACCTCTTGAAGAAAAGCAACTGACTCCATTTCAGAACGGGGAAGTTCTTAGTCCTTCAGTTTTGCAAATTTTCGCATGACAACTGTATCATTCATCTCCACAAGCCGGTAAAAAATTCAAATTTTTTTCAAAAAAATTAGAATAAAATTTACAAATTCGGCATAGTTCAATTTTTTAAATTTTCGATCTAGTATTCATAAAAATTTGCATTAATTCATTTAGAGGCTATTTTCGTGCAGGATGAAATGCAACAGTACCGATAAAACGTTATGTCGGGTCAAAAATGCGTTATGTTTGTTATTTGGGGGTAAATAATATGAACTTTAATCCAAAAAAGACATAAAAAACACTAATATGGTATAGTTGGAGTAAGGTATATCTATTTAATAATTATTTATTTATTTTTATAAATTTTTGAAAAGTGACTCATGTCCGGCGTGGCTCATGTCTGGACTGTGACATTAAATATTAAAAAAAGAATTTTCTTTGTTATCCCATTTAGAGTCGAATCTCCGTTTGGAACATCAAGTGGCTGTTCTAAAAATAGAGGTTGTCCCAAAAATCGTATAAAAATTTGCTATTATTGTGTACATAACTTGTCAGAGCCTAGGTCGTTACCGAGCCTAGGTCGTGACATTTCGCTTATTTTTCTATGAAATTGGTGGCTAGCCAAATTCATCTCGTTTCGCATTGTGGAAATAACACTCTTGAGAACATGTGCCATGAAAATATTTCACTGTTAAAACGACCAAATAATCCGAAAAATTGTTGCCGATTGTGAAATTTGCAATTTTCAACTCCCTTGAAAGTAGGGGATGAAGAAAATCATGTGATTGCCAATCGTCCCAATGAAAAATTCCAGATGGACTTATTGATCTGAAGAGGTATCAATTTTTTGTATTATATAATTAAAGATTTAAACAAACAAATGAAACTATAGCATGGCTTTTAACGGTTTTGACGTCTACTCGAAGTTCGCATTCACTCGAAACCTAAAACATAAAAAGCGGAATTGACGTTGCTGAAAATCTCAAAAAAATTTTTCTACGTTTTGGACCGTGTCAATATTTGCAATCGGATAATGGAACTGAATTCAAAAATCCACATGTGCTGCCTTGTGTGAATCTTCAACATTCAACAGATACACAGTAGGCCAAAAATCCCAGAAGTCAAGGGATCATCGAGCGTTTTAACCAAACGGTTACAAGGTCGCTATCTAAATGATGGCTAATGATGAAGATAAGTGTTGGACGACGAAGTATATAGATGAAGCTGTTTATTTTTATAATTTAAGTAAACATTCTTCTACTGGTTTTCTTAAAATTATTCATTTTTAGGAGGATTCCCATTTCATAGATATCGTGGGATTAGAGGATCGAACAACTTATTCCTGAAAAGACACTGAGATGAAGAGTGACAATTCAGATGGTTAGTTAAAAATTCGCAATATATAGAATAGATTCGAAAAACATAGAATTTTCTTTCAACTTTCCGCCACCGATGTGACATCTCCATATTTCCAAAAATGAACAGGAGAATGGGTGTTCATCGGTCAAAATATTCATTTAAAATTGGAGATAAGGTAAACTCAAATTATTTAAATTGTAGATAAGGATTCAAAAGGATTATGGTACCAATCCTTCACTGCACTCAAAAAATTGGAAAGTCCATACGGAGAAGTTTGTACAAAACTGAAATCCTGCCGCATAATATGGTCAGAGTTCAAATGGATGATGGAACTACTAAGAAGACATTCATGAAAAGAATAAAAAAATTTAAATAACATAATTGATTGTTTTGTTAATAAAAAAATTCAAAACCTAATTAGCAGAGAAACATTCATGACCGAACATTCAATAGACAAATTTTCGAATAAAAATACATTTCTGCGTATTTTTCTAATTTAAAGCATTTTGAAATTTTTCTTATTTGAAAAAAATAGCAATTCATAATTAAAATTTATTTTTAGTTCGGGAATCGTTTTTTAAAGCACGGTCTAGTTGGCATTATTTTTAAATTCTATCATCGAAAAATTGGCATCCAATCCATTTTTAAGTATTGTCATTTTATAATATTTATTTTGACAAAGTCGATTTTGAAATTGATTCAAATTTTTTTTTATTTTTTTGAATTTTTTCTAAGTCCATAAGTGTAACGACCTAGGCTCGGTAACGACCTAGGCTCGTGACATAAAACTATCTTTGTTGATTATAAATAGGGCAATTTTTTTTTAACCTAAAAACTTCGATTTTTTTAACCTAAAAATTTTAACTTTTTAACCTAAAAATAACCAAATTTTAACCTATAAAACAAAAATTTTAACCTAACAAATTTTAACTTAAGAATCTTATTATACAAACATATAACATAATTCTCTATATTTTCAATATTAAAATTTCTGTTATCCCTCATAAAGTTTTTAATTTGAGAGAAGCATCGTTCTATGGAAGAGGATGAAGGCTGACACTTTAAAAGCATACAATATTCTTCAGGAGAAATTGATGAATTTGTCATTCTTATAATTTGACATAAATCATTTTTTTGTAATCGTTCATTCAAATATTTTTCAATTATATCTGATTCGTCGTCAAATTTTAAATTCTTTAGCTCTTGTAAGCTAACTCTATTGAGGGTGAGAACTTTCAAATTTGCACAATAATTCTGCTATTATTAAACTAGTTTACCTGGAATTGTCGAATAATTTCTAACAATAGAACTTAAGCTTTTACTAGAGATTCATCTCTTAGGCTATTTTGCAGCCTGAACAATGATTCCATCATCAGGAATTGTTTTGAAATGTTTATCACATGTATTAAATTTTTTGCATAATAAAATGCAGCAGTTAGCCAAGTACCCCATCTAGTTAAAACTACATGAGGGGGAATTCCAATTTCATTAAATAGTCGTTTTCTCTTGTTATTTTTTGTTATTGCCGCTTGAATTGATGCAATAAGAGAATCAATTTCAGGATAAATAGTCCTGATTTTCATTGAACAATTATGCATCAGATGAGCAGCACAAGTTACGTGAAATAACCTTGGATATAAAAGCTTAAGAACTTTTCCAGCTATAATTATATGTTAAATTAAAACCTGCTAGCATATTTAGCGGAATCTGTTATTAGGAGAAGGAAATTTTGTCTTTCAATTAAAACGCATTTAATCGTATCGTCAACAATTTGAATAATTGTTTCTTTGGTAGAAGTTTTATCAATTTTACGAAAGAAATCAAATAAGTTTTATCGGGATTTTTAAGTATCCCCATTAAAACTGCAACAAATTTTTGACTACGAATAGTGACCTCGTCACTTATGGCGAATACAAGTTGATTTCTAAAAAATTAATATTTTCATGAACCTAAACTTTCTTGAAATAATACAATATATTCAGTTTTCAATTGTTTAACGCACATTCTTGCTTTGTATTGGGGAAGGAAGAGGCAAAGAAGTATTCTTGAATAATTCTTTAGAGGAGGCATAGTCAATTTATGCAAGGGTATATCGCATTGAATAAATGCTTTAGTGACTTGCATTGACCAGTCATCATTGGGTAACTCGTCCAAACAAGGCTGTGATAGAAATTATTCTCTAAAAAAATATATTAATTTGTAAAAACTTAATAAATTTGAGTGCTTCTTCGATTCTCGGTGAGAATTCACAAAATGCTTTTCTCACACCTGACTGTGCATAAGCAAAGTTGACATTGCAACTCGCCATTCTCTCGGAATAAAAACTCCAGCGGATATTCAATAACAATTTTTTTGCCTTAAAATACATTGTTTTTGCAGTTCTTGGCTACTAAAACACCCACTAAATTGCACATTAATTATTTTATAAAATTACAAAAATTTTTGAAACAATCCGGAGACAAAGTTAAAGTTATTACTTAACTTTGTTTTGTTATCAATGGCTGTTCTTATAGTTGCATCAGTTCAGTATCAAAAAGATAGCTTTTCATTTTTTTCATTAATGAAATGACCATTAAAATCCTCGGATTTGTGTTTACAGAAACTTTATCCCAACAGTAGTTTCTGATGGAACCTCCGTCTATGAATCAGAAATCACTAATACAACTTGACGTAAATTTATATTCTTCAAGACTCAATAAAAAATTCTTGATTGTCAGTGAAACATAAAATTTATTAAAGATGTGGAATAATGGTCTTTGAAAGATTTGATAATTCCACAATCCAGTTGCTTTAGTATAGGAGTTGTATTTTTAGGTAGAAAAAATAATTCTATGTTTAAAATTCCAGATTATTATGACGCCTAGCATTGTCTAGTAGAGAATAATTTTCCAATTTTGTGATAAAAATAATCATTAATCATATGAAGCCAATATCTAAACGCATCTTCAGTCATCCATGCATTTTTGGAAAATTTTGTAACCATCCGTTTAAAACAAGGTTGTTAAAAATTATGATTTTTTGATTTAAACAGGATTTTTTGATTTAATTTAATTCTAAGGCTATTTCGAACATTTGAATGTATGAATCTAAAAGTCGAAAAAATTCGTTCTATTGCACCTGTTGAAGTGGCTGGTCTAAGAATCACAAGTAAGTTGAAAGGTGTTAATGCTTGATCAACTCAAAATTTCACCTTTTCTAAAATAGCCGTACATTTATAGACCAAATAAGTCTGTTCAAGTTCTTTCCAAATTTCTACAGTATGACTAATTTTCGTAAAATCATTTTGCATTTTGTCTAAAGCGACAGCAATTGGTTTAATCAGCCGCAAATATTCTCCCATACGGCGTTTTAGGCAAATATTTTGAACTTTAAGAGCAATATCTCTATCAATATCGGATCTGTATTCTTCAAAAAATTTTCAAAATTATAGACCTATCATCCAGATAAGGTCCAAAACAATCTGATAGTATTCCAGCGAACATAAATCGAAAGAACAAGTTTTTTTTCTCCAGCAGATGTGTATCGGGCTGCTGAAAGATAAACATTTCGAAATTATTTATTTTTAAGATGGTTTCTTTAACGTCAGCTATGTCTACATCTTTAGCAAGAAGGTTGAGATAATGTGGCGAGCTACCATATATAATAATTTTCATCATTATCCGCCTCATTTTAGCATATTGGCAGCACAAGACTCCCGATTTTACATCCAAACCGTTGCTCTGCAGACTTGGCAGAATCTAATCTATGTCCAGAGGTATCCACAGTGTAAATTAGATGGTTCTCTCCATCCGATGTTACAACCGAAACACAAATAACAGGTTCTTTATGAATGTTTCTCCACATATCCAGGATCATAAACAGTGTTTTCTCCTGGAGTCTTTGTCGACAGTTTTCATGTAGTTGGTCGTACACTCGATCAAGCAATAAACCACCAATTTGATGACAAGAAGGTTAAAGATAGCCAAGAAGAAGCATTTTGATAAATTGAACAAATTCGAGATGTTCTACAGCAAAAGGAGTGTTAGTAGAATATAAGTATTTAGCGAGTTTAATATCTATTAATTTTTTTTCGATAACGTCATCGTAGTAATGAAATTGATTAATGATTAGTCCCTCATTCTCAGAGACAAATCGCGGATTAAAAAACTTTCAACTTTCGACGAATTTTCAAAGATATCAAAATTAGTTCGGAATAACAAATAATACTTCCTCATCCGAAATACAAGAGCTTATACCTCCTTCCCGCAATTACGGCATCTGGCTCGACTGGCAGTCTTTCAGGAATAATGTTTATCGAAGTGAACCAACAAGAAATTATGCTTTCTATTAGACATTTAATCACTTTAAACAATTTTATATGATTTTTTGATTTTTTATGATTTAAATCAGTGATTCTCAAGCTTCTTTACTCAGTGGCCGCAAATTAAAAAAATTACAGGGGGCGCAAATAATTTTGAAAAAATTTCAGTTAAAAATGTTTTAAATTTTCGGTGATTCAAAGCGTTCGCCCGAATTCAATTGACAATTTTTATCACTACTTGAGAAACATTTTGCATTTTAATATTTTTGAAAATTAGGTTTTCCTGATGAATAATGCAATGATGCCATAATACTGGAGTCCAGTTACTATCACACCTCCATTTATTCATAAGTCCACAAAAACCAGTTTGCCGTTTTATATAATTTGCCATCAGAATAAAGCTTCATATTTTTAGCTAATAGGTAACTAATTTTGTATTATGTCAGGTTAATATTAGACGAATATGTGCCACTTTTGAAAGTAGATGACCGCTTTAAATAGCCATAAAGAATAGTGCCGTTCGATGGTATACGTTTTTAAAGTTACAATAATAGAATTGCATATTAGGCAAAGAGCCTTTCCATTGACCTCAATAAAGAAATATTTTTCTTCCTAGATGTGTTGAAAAATCCTATTTTCCTCGGAAATTTTTCGAAAACGTTTTGAATTCGACATCACCACAACATATAAAAAACCGATAATTTTTTATTTATAAAATTTAATAATATAAATTAAAAAATAAAATATTTTGCACTTGAGAATCACTGATTTAAATCAAACAACCCTGGTTTGAAGTTTCAAAATTTTGAAGTAAGATTGTAGATGCAACTTTCAGTCCTAATAAAATGATTTTGCGAATTACAATAATTTCGAACTTTTGGATTAAAAGGTCTGGAAAGTCAACATGCAATCAAGCAAGGCTAGTTTTAGTTAACAAAACGTGTTTGATTGCTGTGAGCATTGTGGATGTGGAGGCAGGCTCGTTTATTATGTTTATGAATATGTCATTAAAAATGAGGGCGTCAGCACGACTGAACAGTACTTTTATCCTTGAAAAATTTATGAAACTACTTTTTAGTGGAAAGAAAAATACAGAGAAAGAAAAATTCAGTACAAATCACAAATATGTTTTTACTCACTTTTCTTAATTAATGATATTAAAAACATTACTACAAATTGGTCTTTTTGGGATTGAATTTTGTATACCAAAATATTTGTAAAAAGGTGGTATAAGTGTGTCGCAAAATAGGAATCTTGGATGATGCTGAATGTAAAAGTTTACATGGGGCATGTCTCGTTGGAAAAGGTATAAATAATGG
Organism: Octopus sinensis; assembly: GCF_006345805.1. Classification (NCBI taxonomy): domain Eukaryota; kingdom Metazoa; phylum Mollusca; class Cephalopoda; order Octopoda; family Octopodidae; genus Octopus; species Octopus sinensis. Next base: position 215,551 of record NW_021831287.1, on the reverse strand, counting down.
AAAAGAATACTGACTCATACAAAACAGGAATAGAAATTACATATACAAATAGTTTGATTGTGCTTAGAAGAAGATTGGTATTTTGGGCAAACTCGAAAGAGTCCGAAATACAAAGGTATTCCGTCTGCTTTAACTCTTCGGAAATTTAATGATTTGAATAAATTTATATTGCAAAACTGCTTTGTAAGATTTCCCCAGTTAATATAGCATGCCGCAATTCGGCGACTTGAAAACGGCTGAGCATATTATCCTGGCATTTAAGGGTTATCTTATGTACTCACAGCTGTTATCGACTGCTGTGGACTCTTTTTATTAGTAAACTATCAAAAATGTCAGAATTGGTTTACATGAGGTATTGAACGATTTGTTTTGATTGCTTGAAAAAACTCGTAAAATTAGAATTCTTCTTTTTATTATTTTCTGATGAAATAATGATTTTTACAAGTTTATTTTTTTTAATTTTACTCTAATCTTAAAATGAAGTAAAGAAAGGCACAAAGTGCGACAAAATAATGAATAGGTTAATAATTGAATATAAAAATTAAAAACTTAATGCACAATTTGTCAGATTCGTAAAAATATCGGCGTAAAAACAAACATCGACATAGAATAAGACATGCTTAGAATTGTCAGTATTGACTAATTAATTTAGTTTTAAACTAATCATTAATTCGAATATCTGTTAAACATTCTAGGAGATTAGTTACGTGCTAAATGGGTTCTGTCTGGAAGAGGACCTACCATGCACCAAAGTGTCTCAAGAGCTTGTTATTTTCGAATAACAAATACTTACAAGAAAAAGAACCTGATGATGTCGGCATCCGCCCCTGGATCAATCGTCACAACTGCTGAATCAAAAAGATACGGAAGTACTCTTCATTTGTGGAGATGTACCAAGTCCTTTTATTTGTAGTTGAAACGTCCGGTTCATTGGGGGAAAGACAATCAGCTTTGTTCAGGAGATCGGGTCTTGGATTTCCACACTCACAGGCGACACCTGCAAATCGAGATGGTTTTTTGAGTGGATATATGTCGCGATAGTAAGCTCTAACTCTCTCTATCGGGTCAGCCTCTCGCCCAGTAAAGAATTAGCCTTTTTGATTAAATCCATATTTGTTATTAAAAAATTATGTTTAATAACCCAGTAAAAGAAATTAATATCTATTTTACTGTTTTTCCTTTTTAAATAAAAAAACTATGAAATTCATTATTTCTTAAAAAACAAAAAGGGCACAGAGGGAATCGAACCCCCGACCATTCGATCTGCAGTCGAACGCTCTACCACTGAGCTAAATGCCCTTTTATAGAACTTTATAATATTGAGAGTAGTAAGAATAACTAAAGAGCTACAAAACAAATTAAAACCTACAGAAGAAAACAATCAATTTCAAAAGCAAAACTTATTAAGGCCTCTCACTTTATGTCAAAATTAAAGACTAGTTATTCTCGATAGTTTACGCTGAAGCACGGAATGAAGGTATCTGGTGAAGAATACGCTTCTGCTTCCAACCGATATGTGGAGATGGCATGCAAAGATGAAGACGACCCAATGAATGCTAAAGAAGTTGCAATGGTTGAATCAGATGTGCTAATGGGGAGTAAGAGGGAGCTGGAAGTAGACTCTTCTTCCAAGAGAATGAGAGTGGATATCAGCGAGCTGGAGTGAGATCTGCTTAGTTTCTGATTAACTATTAATTTATTATTGTTTGAAGTTATAGAACTTCTTCTCAATAGTTTTATATGGTCGGTTCCTAATTTATTCAACAGTCTCATTACCACCCTCAGGTTTCCCCAATAGCCCTACTTAAACTCCGTATCAATTTTTTAAATAATAAAATCTAATATTTCCCACCACACAGCATTCCTTCCTCCCTCTCTTCAATCCTTATGGAGCCTTACTCAAAGACCTACACTGGCATTTATTTATTTTATTTATTAAAAATAAAAAAACTTTTTAATAATTGGAGTCAGAACGTCATCAATAACGTCAATTAAAAAACCACGTGCTAAACAAAATTAATTAAGCGCGAAAAGTTTAATCAAATTAAACGACCTGACTAATGACCCCAACAGTTATCACCACAACAAAATAAATTAAATAAATACATTTAAAAATAAAATTCTAGTGGGTCAAACAAAATTCAAAAAATAGAAACAAGGAACAAAAATTAATTAATACCAAATCATCGAGAAGAAGAACGACTTCCACCAACACGAGCCCTATTTCTCCTATGGGGAGAATAACGCCTTCTTGCAGGAGACCGATACCTCCTCACAGGGGACATTGGCCTTCTATAATGGACAGGAGACCTCCTAGCAGTCCTCGTATTCTGCATGAGGGACACACTTATGTTCTGCCCATCAATTTGTCCTCTGTTCAGCATCTTTACAGCTGCCTCTGCACTCTCAGGGGTCTCGAATGTCACATATGCATATCCGCGGGAAAATTCAGGGTGAATTGGATCCACTGGCATTACTGTGCTCAATATGGCTCCACATGTTCCAAATATCTCCCCAATATGTAGTTTGTTCACATTTTGGGTCAGTCCTGAGACGTAGACCTTCAAGGGTCTCATTGGAGGGGTCCTTTCCCTCTTGATTGGAGATTGGCGGGCTTTTCTCTCGGTTTTAGTGGGTTGTCTGGGAGAGTTTTTAACAGCAGCAATTGCCGCCTTAGCTCCTGGAGAACTACTGCGACTTGAACCAGAAGATGAAGAGATAGAACTCCCAGAACTAGGAGATGAGCTTCGAGAACATGATCTGCTTGAACTGTCACGTCTTTGTGAATTTTTAACGACCATAAAAAACGACCACTAGGTACCACAAGAAAACAACTGCTTTATAAATTTATTTAATTAATATTATATTTATTTAATTAATAATAGATTAGATTAATAAATTAATATCTAAAGTCTAACGGTTAAATAGCGAGATTTTTTGGAATCTTTTTTGAACGGGACATATTTTTTAGTCTGATTTTTTTCTAAAATATAAAAATAAATTCCCACTCTTAATAATAAAGAGCATTATGGCCAACAATGCCAGCAACAATCCCAAAAGTCCAAAAAAGTACGTTTTTACAGTCTTTTTGTTCTCCCTCCTCAGTGACATATCCTCGTATATACACGTTGTTGTGTAGTCCGCAGTGCAGTAGTCGGTCCTCCACTCTCCATTGGCATCGATGACCACACACGTGATTTTGTCGTCCAACACCCTGGGCTCACCTGGTCCCCAATTTGGGACTCCCTCGGGGGCCACATCGACCCACGTCAACACACTCCCATTCCACATAAATTGATTCAAAATATTCGCGCTTTTATTCATTACTTTAAAAAATGGAGGGAAAATTTACTTGAACTAAATTTGGTGAGGAATTCTGGTGAAGAAATATTAAATAACGTTTTTCCGCGGGAAGAACAAAGTCTCCGTGAATCATAGTACCCCAAGTTGGCCTCATATAACGTCACGTTGTTCACGGAAACCGCAAAAGTCCCGGAATTATGGATCCTGGTGAGCCTGTTGCTACACTGAATATATTTCCCGCGGTTTAGATTTTTTCCCACACAAATAAAACTGGAATATCCACATTTTGAATTTTGCCATTTTTGTAGGTCAAAATGGCTGTAGGAACAGCCAAAAGAGGGGTCACTATTCGGGTACCCCGCCTCCCAGTTTGTATACACCTAAAATACCCACAAGAACCAACCAAATTATTCAAATTTCCATTAATGTTTAAAAAAACAGGAAAATTAACATTTTCTAATTTAATATATATAAATTAATAAACCCATAATTGCACAATCCTCATCTCTGTTCTCTGGGGAGTACAATTCCTCATTTCTGAGTCGACAAATGTCAATCGCCTCAGTACTTTGACTCCCATAATTAAACACGTGGTAAGTTAGTGGTCCCCGTCTTAATTGTTGGTCAAAAAAATCTATTTATATATAAATAAATTTACTTATTTTATTTGTTCGAGAACATTCTGTGGGGTTGGCTCCTGACTCGATTCGGTCTGAAATATTTTTAACCGCCAAAAAACCAGTTTCACATACCACAAAGGCCTCCTCCCCACAGTCCCGGTTGAGGAAATATTCACGGCTAACCACCACACAATCCTTTCCGTTATTTCCGTAATTTTCCCACGGTAAATAATCCGTAATATAATTCTTAACACTCACAAATTTATTTTTATTTTTTATTAATCCAACAAAACTTTTCCCGCCAATATAATCTATAATTTATTATAAAAAATGGTTAACCATTTATAGCACAATTTTCCTCAGCGTCGTTGGGTATAAATGGATATCCATTTAGTTGTGAACAAATTTGTTTTATTGTATTAAATGACCGAAAATAGGAGAATATATAATATGTATGTTTCCGAAATGATAATATATGATCACTAGGCACTATTTTTAAATCATTTTATATAAAATACGATTAAGAATTTTGTTTGTTGTAATATTTATACCCATTGAAGAAATTGAATCTATTTTTTAATAAAAATAAACCCACCAGACTCACAAATGAAATATTTTTTATTTAAATAATCCACAGTAATCCAATGACCTGATCTTCGTTGGATAACCACCTGTTCCTCTCCACGTGGCTCATTGGTACCCCAATTTGAATATTTCTAAAAATTATAAAGGCTGGTTAACCATGTCATTTCCGTACTGGTAGGTTTGATAGGCGACTTTTGTAGGGTTAGAGAGGTAGAGACCAAGTCCCATATCGTTGGTGAGGATGCCTAAGAGATAGAGGCTGAGAGTACTTGATATGGCCTGGTTTTCCTCTTTGGTGGATATGTCGATCCAATAGAAGCCAGCAGAGGTACAAATACAGTTTATTAGGTCGCTGTTTTCGGGGGTTTTTGATAGGTGGTAGGAATGGCCCTCGTAGTTGTAGATCTTTCCTAAATCTGGAGGGTTTTAGGGATGGGACTACAAGAGCTTGAAGAAAGGGCAGAATTTGAAAAAACTACAAGATTATGGGATAATTTAACTTATTATTAGTAAATAATTCATCATTTCATGAACTTTCGTTATTTTCAATTTAAATAATTTATTTATTAACCGTAAAATTAATATTTTGCAATTAGATAATTATGTCCACACAACAGCATGGTTGATCAACCAAATTAAAAAATTTCCCGCATTTTTGTGATAATTATTTTTTATAATTTTATAGTTGAATTATTTTAATAAAATCAAAAGTGACTATTCTGGTTATTAATTTTACTTATAAATACATATTTTAACTATTTTATTATTTATTTCAAAATGAATTAAATTATTTTAAAAATTAATTTTAAATAAACTTTTAGAATTAAAATATTCATCCACCATTCAACGTGATATCTTTTAGTTGAGGTGGTGACGTATTTTAACCAGCCTGATTTTCCTTTAATCCAAAAATAATAATCCAACCTGTGATTAATTTAAATACTTATTTAATATAATAAATTAAAAAAGTAAAAAAAAACTAAAAAATAACCCAACATATATTCAATAAAAACAATAATCAACTATATTGTACGACGTGGCATCCTTGTAGTGAGTCTAATGACCTTCCTCCCCTGATCCTCGACCCCCCAAATGCGGTGAGTAGTCCTAGGAAATATCCTCGGATATCTCACAAACGGTCCCTTCCTGTCCCGAGACATTACGTAATCAGCAAATGACCTTTCAAAACAGTCAGGCGTGTTCTCCTTTGGACAGGCAACTGCCAATTTTACAGGCACACTATAATATCGATCATTCGATAATATATTTTGGCGGGAAAAGTCGATATTTTCCCGCCTATTTTGGAAAATTTTTGGTGGGATTGCCGTGGCTCGAAGTCTCCCCTTTTTCTTGCGTTCTCCAAAGGCATCTGAACAGAAAGTGCCCTTGTTTTCCTCCATTGGAAATAAAATTGGGGCTTCTGTTGGTTTGGGGATAAGATTTGAGGTCTCTTCAGGGGGGACCTCGACAGTGGGGGACGATTTTTTGGCGGGAAATGGTATTTCTGGTGGTGGTTCATATGAGTCGCAGTAAGGAAGTAGAAAATCGTCCATTTCAGGGTCTGTAGGAGGTTGGGTTTGAGTTTTTGGATTGTTTTTTGATGAGTTTATATCTTCAAATTCGTTTAAAAAGTCATAATCAAATAAATTGGATTCTCTTCCATACATCTGTACCACAAGAAACAAATGTACTTATTTAATAAACAATATATTATTTAAAATATATTTTAATATATAATTTATTAAAAAAACTAAAGTTCACTAAATGAATCTTTTTTTATTGTGCATTCAATACATCTCACAACTTTCGATCCATACCCAATACAGTACCTCCCCGAACACTCACAACAACCATTCCGGAAGAGTCGATACCTGCCAATAAAAACACCCCATAAACCCGAAGGCCCCAATGTTTTGACAAAGTTCAACACACTCTTGAAAAGTGACACATTTTGTCCAATAAATGACTTTACATGTTCTTTTTTCTACTGGAATATTCATAGAATTTTTTATTTTTTCGATTATTTCAGGAGAGTAGTCAAGATCCAACAATTTGTCGTAGGATTCTGTAATAAAACGACTGTCTTGCATCATTGAGAACACGTCAAATCTATCCCGAGATGGATTTATACAAGATCCTGACCTCGACTGCTCTTCCCCGTCTTTTAAAGTGTGTTCACATATTCCTAAAGTTTATATTTATTCGATTTTTATACCCAAACAACCACAACAGTCATCAAATCTCATATCTAGACATTTTTTGCATTCAATGTTGCATTTTTTACTGGGGACTTTGTCATTATAGTAACATTCACAAACCCCCAACATTCGACATTTTAATAATGTGCTACTACAGCTAAGACTACAGTCAGATATCTCTTGTTCCAGTGTGATATGTAGCAGTAGTAAGTATAGAGACATTTTATATTGTTTTATTTGGCCAATTTATATTTATTTTCACGTGTTTATTACGTAATGATCGATATTGGTCGATTATGTCTGTTATTACTAGTCGCTGAACCGGGTTACGGATATAGGCTTTATGTTTGAGAAAGTCACAGTTTTGGGAGTTTGTAGTACCATCCAGACCAATGTATGTTCACAACACATGGTTGTGTATACTGTTGGCATAGAAGAGTTTGTAGTCCCTATATGCGGCCCGTATTAGTACAGTTTCAATACTGTGACACTGTTAATAAGCCAAGTGCCACTTGTTGGTGTCCCTATATGTGGCCCGTATTAGTACAGTTCCAGTAAAGTGACATCGTTAAAGACCAAGTGGCACTTGTTAATGTCCTTATATGTGGCCCGTATTAATACAGTTCCTGTAGAATGACACTGTTAAAGAGCCAAGTGGCACTTGTTAGTGTCAATGAGAAGGCAGGCCAGATGATGTTGGGGGTACCGAAAGTGTTGATTTACTTAGCTGCTTAAAGTTACGAAAAATTACTATTCGTTCAAAAATAGGACTTCCGTGATTTGACATTTTAAATTGTCATTTCTCTCAAATAATTGACTTATATGTATTAAGCAAAAAGCTTCACTGTCGACAGTTGTCATATTTTTTAGAATGACTTAATAATAAATATGCATTATCCCTATAGTTATTATATCGGACTAATCAATATGTCGCGAGCCGAGCGCGCGTCCGAGGCCAGCAAGCGACTTTGACACCTGTGTACCTGTCATCTACCTGTCATTTACCTGTCAGTGTACCTGTCTATCAGTTTCGTTTAGGAGATCGGGTCTCGGGTGTCGACACTCACAGGCGACGCCCGCGAATCGAGATATCCCTCGCAATCGTACGCTCGAACTCTTTCTCGATATCGTCAGTCTCTTGCCCAGTAAAGCATCAACCCTTTAATTTATTAATATAATTAACAGTTACGTCAAATTCATAAATATTCTACAAAAAGCATCATATTTTTTTTTAATTTGAATTATTCTTGCCGTTATTTGCATTTATCATTTATTTTGTTTATTTCAAAAAATGTAAATAATTTTTTGCAGGCATATCATACTTACCGAGATAAAATATTATCCACGCTAGCATAACTTTGTCTTTAGTTTTCATGTCGACTCAGCGTTTGTTTGTAAAAGATCAAGATGAATATAATTTTTTGAGATCTATACTCAATAATTAGGTTGATTATTTTAAAAATAGAATATTAGCAAACAGCCTGACGGATTGCCAAACTCAAGAAAGCAGAAAATTTCCTAATTAAAAAGGGGAAAATATATCTTAATGATGTAAACGGCCTACACAAGCTCGTAATTGCTTCTAAGAGCTTAGAAGAAATAAAATTAATGAAGCCAATCATTGTGGACATAATGCTTTGAAACCCATATGTAGGCGAAGATTTTTTATATTGAAAAGAGAGATCATTCGCCAAGTTGTTAAAGAATGCAATATTTATAAATTTTCAGTTCTATTGAAACAAAATAATGATTTCACAAAGATGAATTCAACTTCAAAAAGTTAACTTGGATTCTTCGTATTATAAGAGAATAAACAGGAAGATGGGAGTGAATGTGTAAAAATATGAATTAAACACTGGAGGCATAGTATTTATCTTATATTATAAAACCTGCCTTTAAAAAAAAAGAGAAACATGACTTCGTTTAGATTAGTTAGTTCCTTGGTAACATGTTCTTTTTCTTTGCGATAAGAGTTTTATTCAAAAAGAATGTTGATTTTCAAAATAGAATATTAGCAAAAAGCCTGGCGGATCGCCAAACTGTTCCCCTTATAACGGCGTTTTCATTCTGTAAGGGGTATTTACGATTTTTTACGATGTTGTAAAATTGTTTAACAATTTTGTCAATGTGGAAAATAGTGATAGATCACTAATGAAACTACATGGAAAACGACTCAAGAAGTTAGATAACAGTTAGAAATAATAATTGTTCTTGATTTATTAATAAAATAAGTTAATTTGACATTGAGTGATTTTGATTGATCGGTAACCGCTCGGATCGAGACATAATCTCGAACCACACGAATTTAATGAAATTGATCAACAGATAAGGCGATTACTTACGACTTTCAAGTTACATCTCCAGCCTGTAAATAAGGAGAGAAGAGTACTTGCCTCAATTTCGTTCAAAAGCTAATTAATACTCTTCAAGTTTCTAAAAAGTTTAGAAAAACAGTCGACTATCTGTCTGAGGAGGTCGGGTATTCTGCAAGTAATTAAAACAAAAAAATAGAACTTAGCCACAATCGCAGAATTTCTTGCCTCCAAATATACAGCTGTCGGCGGAGGAAATCAAAACATTGATTCACTTAAGGACGCTCAAAGAAAACTTTTGCTTTGCCGAATCAGCTGCAAATCACTACATTTGGTGAAGTTTAATATATGAAGGAAGCAAATATCGGCCTATCTACTTCTTCGCAATGGCTATCGAAAAAGAACAATGGTCTACGGAGCGAAGCATTGTACTGTCTTTTGCAAGAATTTGTTTTTGCATACGCGGGATCACTTTGCATCCATTGCTAAAAAAGCAAGCAGACTGTTGACTATCTAGCGGTTTGATAGGATGGTAAAAGTGATTATTTTCAAAGACATAATTAAGTGGTTAAGTGTATCCATCTTGACTTATGTCTAATTTATGGAATTAAACGAAGCAGGAAATTAAAAGGACATTCGAATATGTCAATAATGTCGACTCAAAATGTCGAAATCGGAGTCGACACGTCAATCATGAATGAAACAAAAGTCCAATTCAATAAACCTGACATTTTTGTGTATGATAAGATTAAAAAATAAATTTAATCCGAGTAGGAATTACTTTACAACCGTAGTTCCCAACTTTTTAGAGAGCGCGGCACCCTAACGACATTTTATTTGGCTTACAGAACGCATATTCTACAAATAGTAAAAGACCTGCGTTTCTCCCATGAGCTTTCATGCATTTGAAGTGCAAAAAATTCAGAGTTTTTTATTCGCCGAACCAAACTGGAATCCTTGATCCGTCTGCTCATAAAAGTATTTGAAATAGAAATTCAATCGAACTAAGCGGCAGCAATTTCAAACACTATCTTCACTACTTTGCGTAGAGCCAAAATAACAGTTTGAGAGTGTTTTATTTCATCTTTTTGGTAGCGGTCTCGTCTACAGCATAGCTAGCATGCAATGCTTTTTCGGTTATTTTAAATCATTTAAAATTCACAAGATAGTTTAAAAAAGAAATAAAACAATTCTGTTTTATAAATTCCGCAAAAGTAAAGATTATTTTAATTGTGTTGACATGAGATGGAGTTGTTTCAAAGTTTCTTAAAAGTCATATGAATAAGTTATCCATTGAAGAAGCAAATAACTCTAAATTTTGATAACGAACATAAAAAATAGATTTTGCAGTTTTTATATTAATAAATTAATGTTAATTTTTAATACAATATTTGGCAATGAATCTTAGAAAGTAGCACAAAAATAATATATTAATTAAAAATTATAGTTTCAGTAAATAATTATAAATTCCAACCCGGAAGACCGAATAATAAATAAATTATTAATTTGGTGTTACACTTTAATATGGATATAAAGAATCTTAATCCGACATCCAAATACGACATAATTTGCCAAATAGGCTGTGGAACATTCGGAGAAGTCTTCAAAGTTTTCAAATCGACAAATTCGTAGGTGAGACACAACTATACAGGAAAAACATACGCCTTAAAGTCAATAAAAATAGAAAAAGAAGACGATTTTGAAATAGTAAAAAACGAAATTGATATTCTCGACAAATGCAAGCATAAAAACATAATTTGTATTTATGAAGCATTTCTGTGGTATTATCCTTGTTTAATTCCAGTCGATCTGTGCTGTGGATTTGTCTCGAATTGGGCGAAGGAGGGTCCATGGAAGATGTCATTTACGGTTGAATGTCCTCACTATTCCAGCCATCGGGTCACTCCCAGAATTGATGATTGCTTATGTCATTCGAGAAGCTGTTCGGGGACTGGAATATATGCACTCCTGCAATCAAATCCATCGGGACATCAAGGTTGTGTCATTTTTATTACACAAGGGAGCAAATATTCTCCTCACGAGTACTGGGGAAATTAAATTAGGTTTGCCTACGTAGATCAAAGAAAGCCGACTTTGGGGTCTCGGCCAGAATATCGAGTATTGCAGCCAAGAGAAGGACAGTCCTCGGTACCCCTTATTGGTGAGTCCTTGGAGTAAATCTACAGGATGGCCCCTGAAGTGATCGCGGCAGACCGACAGGGGGGATATGGCAAATCATGTGATATTTGGAGTGTGGGGATCACTACTATCGAATTGGCAGACCGTGTTCCCCCTAATTATGACCTTCACCCTTTCGCGGCTCTCCATCTCATCTCTAAGAATTCCTACAGGTCTCCTACTGTCCGCGAACCTTCAAAATGGTCGAAGGATTGAGAGATCTCTTAGGTCTCAGGAAATGAACTCCTTTATCAAAAAAGCACTCAATAAAAGCGTCCGTTTCCGCCCAACAGCCTCGGACTGTCTCAATGTAAGTATTACGTAATATAATCAAAGTATCCCTTCCTAAAAAACCCTGCCTTGTCTATCCAATGTGGGGCAGCACTTTATAAAGCACAACTTTCTCGACAATTAAGGAATCGTCACGTTTATATTTGTGGTGATTCCTGTAGACAATGGGCGAACAAGAGGAAGGACTATGTACTCATTTATTGACTAATTTTAGTGGATCTCCTCAAGAAGGTATCCTTTCCCTACTAATCTAACTCTTTTGGATTATAGGACGCCCTCAGTAAGAATATTATGAGCTTATCTTTAGAGGAACTTGTCAAGGACATGCCAAAGCCGACTACAATCAAGTCTCCTAACATCTCAGTAAGTCACGTATTTTTATTTACAGGATCGATCTGAGTTTTTTGATACTATCAGGAATACTGACTTTGTCCAGATTGTAAATATTGGTAGTAATAGATAGCACAACTCTGAGGATCCTCCACCACTTAAAGATAGTGGGATTTGTTACTTTTGGGACTGGAGAAAGCAGATTAAAGTAATATTTATTATGATTGGCAAGCTGGTCAAGTCTGTGGGGATCCCTACGACACCTCCTGTGGAAATGGGGGCTGGACTCATCAAAATATGCGAGAATCTTTCGTTGTGTATTTTATGTACAGAATTGTGGGTAACTTGCGAAACACATGGTTGGTGTCTTTTTTATAAACAGAACAAAATCTATTAATGGGCACACAAGACGGGCTATATTTAGCCAGTCTGAGCATATTGGGCGAATTCACACCACGAAAAGTATTACTATCACTTATAACCAGATATTAAACAAACCATGTCTATGGCTACATATTAATATGTATGATGTCATTCTTGTTATGACGTCGCCGAGTTAATAATGAAATGTCACTAATCTTTTAGCCACAGGATCCCAACTTTATACTATCGACATGGCAGACCTGGCTCGACTAGTCCGCGAACGTACAAAACCTTCAAAACGCGGCGACATTTTTAACCTATCAAAAATCAGGTCATTACTCCTCATCAATCCAGACACAGCCGAGTCTACACCAAAGTAGAGGGAACGAAGGACGTTGAGATATGCCGAGCCTTCCGAAGTCCCAACAACAACGAGGACTATTTAATGTGTTCCATGCCCGACAGAATCGTCCTCATGCAGTGGTATCTTCCATACCGAAAATACATGCTCATAAAAGTGGGGACCTGGCCTTATTTCAAGCTCATTTGTGCCTCCATCCCCCGGTCCCTCAACCGTATTGGGGAACCTCTGATGTCCTCTACTGCCACCTACCCCTTCTTCTGCTTTGGAGTCAGTCCCACCAATAAGTAGCCTCATTCTTAACAAAGCAGGGACGATAAGTTGAGTGTTGAATTTGATTATGTCGACATGAACCTCCATACTGGCTGGGGAGTCGTCCATGATAAGACAAGTGACGTCACAGGTCACGTTTTTGTGGTAAAAATAGGAATTTATAACAAAATGGAAGCAATTTTTGTGGGGCAGTTGTCAAATAACACGATTTTTGTTGGTTTTAGAGGTTTTTTGGTTATTTTATCACAAGAATGGGGGGTTGTGTATGACTTTAATGGATTAAGAGTTAGTTCGACCATTTTAACATTCGAAGTGGAGGTGGATGACTATGGTTTGAAAAAATGACCATTTTAGTGCTCATTTCGAACGGAATTTTGGCAGTGCATAGACACGGAGTGATTGGAAAAAATTATAAAAATCAAGTCATACAAAGAATTTATGACCCATCAAGGCAATTTAGGTTGTTAGGATCAAAGGGGTTGTGTTTTTTTGTCATCTTTTAGTTTTATGGTAATAAAAACTCGGGACAAGTCGAACAACTTGGAACTACATGTCCTCACCGGGTATGAAAACATGAATTGATTTTTATGCAAAATCTTTCCAATAAAACATTAAAATTTTCTTTTATTAATGTGAATTTGACCAAATAAGTGAAACTCATCAGAAAAGGCGACATAGTCGGGGGTCTCCTTCGATTGAATGATTTTTGTTTTTTGACTGATTTGAGGCGTCTCCTCTTTGGTGATTCCCAATTTAAGTCGGAGATCAAATCGGGAGCTCCCTCACACGGGAAAGATTATTAATAGGGAGCATATATTTGTTATATTCTCTATTTTTCCCTATGCAAAAATGGCACATTTATTTCACAAATAAGTAAATATAGCACAAAAAAGCATTAAAAAATTAGAACCATTAATAATCGGATGTTTCAATTTTTAGGAAAACCTCGAATTTTGGCCGCAATTCGAGGATATTTAGACGTTTATTGACCAAAGGGCCAAAGTAAATCAGTCTATTATAATCCCCGATTCACTTCCTCAAGCGACGGAGATCCTTCTGAAAGGTTTAATCCTGCCCACAGTGATCGGTCTGGGACGACGATCAGAGTTCTTGAAGTCCTTTTTCGGTAGGCATTAAGTGACTTCTGAGCATTTCCATATCCGATTAGTAGTTCCAACAGACCGTAGGGTAAGAGATCCTCATTTTCAACTGTGTCGTGCCAGAAGGACTTGCCTCTCTGGCAGGGGAACGATATAATTGACTCCAGCTGAAAAACTAGCCTCCCCGGATTCGAACCCAGGACTGTCCGATTTATTATTCATAGCTAAAACTTCAGTCTGAGCTTCTATTGAGTGATACTGTGCCTCCTTTATAGGACGGACTGTAATATAGAATACAATGAAAAATTTAGTGCTTAAAATAGAGAATCTCTCGTTTATTAATAGAATTAAATATTTTAATAACTTGTTTTATAAATAAATTTTTTTATTAAATAATTAATTACAATCTGTTCTAGTGGTCTTCAAGAATGCAGGATTCGTCCACCGAGAACTTTGAACCTTTAAAAATGAAGCCAATCCAGCACATAATATCACTAATGTGCCTCCAAGGGGACACCACCCTAGCCCAGCAAATCAAAACTAAGCTAACAACTCTCTCTAACACTCAAAACACTATAAAAGTACCATAAACCACTCATACTCAGATTGAAATAATTCCAATCCCCCTCGACACTCAAATGACCTCAAAAATAAAAGAATGTCTAATAAACCCATCTTCGGAAATAAAAATTATTTTATTGACCGAAAAATGTCTCTCCCGGTGTCTCCAAGTGATCATGTCCGACGAGTCCTTTTCCCAGTTCCTCAGTGAGGAGGAAGAGCGTGTCAGAAGGAGTCCCTTTTCCTTCGTATATTTCCGAAATGAGATTTATTTTCGGATTCCCCGCGCACTTGAGGGGTACCCAAAGTTTAGTTTTTTGGAAAATAATTTTCCTGCCAAATTTTATGATGAGTTTTTTGGAGATTTGAAGGCTCCGTTGAGTTGTAGGCCAATGGTAAGGCGGAGAGGAGTGGTGAAGGGGGGATTGAGGAGTTCTGAGTCGACCGCCGTGTTGGGAGGGGGATTGGCGGCATTCCGTGATCGAATGGCAAATTTAACGCTTACTTCTGTTGGGTTGAACAAGATTGGGGGCATGGGGAAGATGGGAAAGGGAATTATTTCCCGTGTTAGTAGCTTTCTTAATGTGACTGATGCTTAATATTAGATTTTTTGGTGTTTTTTAAAGTTTTTTTAGTCGGTTTTGTGTTCATTAATTATCTATTTTTTAGCTAATCTTATTTAATCAGATTTTCATTTTGATAATAAAATTTCAAGCCTGGCATTATTGATTGATTTTTACGAAATTTTTTATCTTAAAATTAAAAAAGCAGTGGCTATATGTTTCATTGTTACTAGGCCGTTACCGAAAATTCAAAATACTTCACCAATCATTAAAACGCAGAAATTTACGTGAATTTGTAGGCAGAAATGTATTTTTTGCAAATTCTGTCAGCTTGAATGTTTATCTGTACATTTTGGAAATAAATTTAAAGTTCACTGCAACATTATTGTTTTAAACATCAAATAATTATAGTATGGCTGAGTTATAAATTCTTTTCTGTTTATTAGGTATTTTTTATTAACAAACAATCTAGACAATTTATGTTATTTGATTTTTAAAATTTTTTTTATAAGTGTCTTCTTCGTGGTTTTATCGTCCATCTGAACTTTGGCCATACTATGCGAAAGGATTTCAGTTATACAATTTTAAATGAATGTTTTGATTGATCAAAATACATTTTCCTGTTCATTTTTTGAAATATGAAGATTTCACATCAGTGAGCGGAAAATTAAAGCAATTGCGAATATTAACTAACCATCCGAATTGTCACTTTTTATCTCAGTGTCATTTTCGAAAGTTATGTTGATCGATCCTTTAATCGACCGATATCTATGAATTGTAATTTTCGATATTGTGTACATTTAAAACTTTTTCCAGCAAGCGATACTTTTCCATTCCTCTTACAAAACAACGCTACATAAGTAACAGATAAGAAATCACGCCATTATATCTTTTTTATTATTTTCTATGGTCAATTTCTCCTCAATATATATATATCAATTTCTCCTCATTAATAACGACTATCACGTAGTAAGCTGACTGATTTTATGAACGGTAGTTAGTGGTCTTTTTTATCCTTTTGCCAAATGTTTGATCCTATAAAACTGAATAATTTTTTAGAATTAATTTCACGGCCTTGGGTTATGAGATTTGTGTATAATTACATTCCTTGCCCTGTTTAATAGTAAATTCAGGTTATAATTTCCATTTATAGATACTTACTAAAATGTAGCGAGCAATCGAAGTTTTACTGTGTATTTCTAATACCGACCCCTGAATAAGGCACTCCAAAAAAAGGGTTATAAAACAGTAATTTTCAAACATCAAAAATCAATTTAAGAAAAATAATTAGTTATTTTATTGCTAGTTTTCTATTTGCTTATTATATTTTTATCAAATTAAGTTAAAAATCGTAAAATTCTTTGAGAAATTCACGGAGTGGCGAGCAATAGAAGTTTGTATTTATTTTTTCATTTTTATTGTTCTGTATTTATACCTTTCCTTTTCCAGCGTAAAAACCCGCAAAATTTTTATTTTAAGTATAATATTTATAAAATAGATTACTACATATCAAAAGAGGAGTCATTTCCTTTTTTTAAAGAAAATTAGGATTTTCTATACGACCTTAATGTACTCCGATGTGCTCGATTTACAATCAGGATTAATTTATAAAAACTGTAATGATAATGTTGCTATGAAAATTACTAAAATTAAATTATCCAAAATCAATCTAATTGCATAGAGAAATGTTTGTTTCAAAAAATCGCTGTATAGATACAAAAACTGTATTTTTATGAAAATCAAAAAATAGAGAATATCTACTTTTATATTAAAGGGATTTACACTTAGAATGGTCCCCTCATGTGTCGATGTGGTCGTGTTTTTCGACCCAAAAGGAGCACTGGTTGTATTCAAAGATCATGTTTCGTTAGCAATAAATCAAACAAGTCGTTTATTTGATTATTTTATGTGTAGTTCAGTTGAATAAAATCAAGGAAATACGTAGAGGGATTAGTGGCCGGAAGTACGAGATGGTGGGGGTCCCCAAAGAGAATGGACTGACCATCATATTCGGGGACTGTTTCCTCACAAAATATATTTGGTTGACTGGTCAAAAATATGACTTATACCAACTTACGAGTGCTCTAGAAACACTTACAGCAAAATCTACAAGTCTAAAACACTCACATCGAATTAATATTTGCGGAAAAAGAATGATCGGAAGGTGGTTGTACAATCAAATAGTCTCAGCTACTAAGCAATCCCCGATGTAAAAATGAGGTCTAATAGTAGAGACTGTATTCGATGTTCCACGTTTGAGGCAACATTTCAATTACGTAATCTCATGACTCTTTTAAATTTACCGACCAATCAGGTCGAAATGAGTCAATTCCTGTCCTCGATTCAAAATCTGTCATTTTCTTTGCTTGTAAAAAATCAACTTATTTTTTAGAGCAATCTCAGTTCAGAACAAAATGAAGAAATATCAAAACTTGTCCAAAAATCCTCGAATTCTTCAGGAGGGGGACTTATTCCACTTTTTTCTGACAAAAATGGATTAATGGATCCCAAAAGAAAAACTCTCCATCACAACATGAATCGTCCTCTCAACGAATACTGGATTGCTTCATCTCACAACACGTGACCCTTCAGTAAGCAAATGTAGATATTTAACTGGGGACCAACTGACCTCCGAATCTACTGCCGAGTCATATGTCCGCTGTCTTCAACTGGGCTGTCGATGTCTTGAACGTTGAATATATTTTTTATGTTAGTCGACCTCTGGAATGGTCCCGACAATCTTCCTTTGATATACCACGGACATACACTGACCTCCAAATGCACGTGTTTGGAAGTACTTGAAGCAATCGATCAACATGCATTTATTCACTCAAATTTTCCGCTTATTTTGTCAATTGAGTGTCATCTCAATTTGGAGCAGCAGAAAGTAGTGGCTCGACAGTTTAGAGATGTTTTTAAAGATAAACTACTGAAAAAACCTATTCAAATGGGGGAGTCCACTCTCCCATCCCCCAACTCTCTCTACCGCAAAATAATCATCAAAAATAAAAAAATTCAAACCACACAGCACTCAGAAGGACTCGACGATGACGAGTTGTCCAACCTCCTCCTCGATTCACGTGGCATGATCAGATACCCAGGACACAAGGTCTCGGATTTTGTAACATTTAAGGATTGGGTGAACTGCTGTTTTTTTCTTTCCCGCCAAAAACTCATTTGGCTCCACTCCAAACTAGAAGGTCCTCACAATCTACAAGAAGATGAGTTATATCAATTTTACGAACAGGAAATGTGGTTTCATGGAGTCCTGAGTCCCCCGACTGCAATGGAAATTGTGCTGTCGTATATTTTTTTGGGGACGGGGGCATTTCTGATTTACATATTTGAAGACTCTCTCCATTTGTCAGTTCTGTACCACGTCTCTTTTCATTCGTAGGATGAGCAATCGAGTTGAGGACATAAAAATTAGCCAACTTCACAACACAGATTCTATTACATATAAACTTGAAAAACATGACCAAATATTCTCAAATTTGTATTTCCTAATCGAATATTACACCAAAAATGCAATAAAAATTTCCACTTTTGAGTGCAGTCAAATAAAATTGACTCAGCCAGTACCCCAAGTGGAGAACCACATTGACTACAAGTAAGGACAGGGCTATATTCTAGATGGTATTACCCCTATATGGACAAGGACGAAATGGTCCTCATTTTTGAAAATACTCGAAAAGAAGGATCATATTTATTACGTAATGGAAAGACACCAAAAAAATTAATATTGAGTTTTTGGTAGTTTTACAAAACTTATATGACCAGGGCTAATAATGCACTCAAACACGTGTCTGTGACCATGGATAAACACGTGTATAAAGTGGGGACCAGGTCGTACCCAAATATGATGATGGTCATCAAAAGGTTCGAACGAACCCCGATTTATTTAAACACGTGTTTAACCCACCCCCTGACCCCAAAATTCATAAATCAACTCGAAAAAGTATTTGAGATGGTTAATCTCAGATAAGGGCATTTAAAGTAATCAAGACCACCCAAGGGGCAAATCTAAGGAGTTGTACTTAAGGAAGGACAGCTATATTCTCAATGTACAGGATTCGACAGTCTTCCCGGGCTGGTTAGAAATCACGTGGGAGATTATAGGCAACTGGGGGACACTCTCGGCCAATACTGTGGGTACTTTCCTCGACAAAATGCCGTTCCCGTCGATTCGAAAGCGGAAGCACATGATGCTCTCTATCACGAAGAGCAGGGATTTCGTTATTTGTATATGAAGGATTTAAGACTATCTGATGTGCAAAGTATAAAGGGTTTTATGAGGCAGTGGAGGGGAGTATTATTAATATCAGCCCACCGGAGAAGAAAGAGTATTTGAAATTAAAATTATATTCATGTCCTTCACTTTGGTTGGAAAAAATTACTTCAAATGAAATTTTTGAAGAAAAAGAAAAAAGAGGAACTCAGTATTTGGCAAAAGAACTCTCTGATTTGATAATTTATTGTTCATCCAAACGTTTCGACCCAAAAAGTGTGAATTGGTCATAAACTGCAGAGGCGGACCACCAGTATAACGAAATGCACTCCCTCACCTCTAATCGAGTATTCAAATTCCCAGAAAGAATAAAAGAATATCCTTTTTTAATATATTTTTCAAAAATCCATATTTTCCTTGACTTGTAGACTGACCAATAAAATTCTAATTCGTGTCTACCCAGGCGGAATCAGAGTCGACTCTTCCAACTACGATCCGGTCGGTCCGTGGCTTTTGGGATGCCAAATGGTCGCTTTGAATTACCAGACCGGGGACCTACCCATGCAACTCAACCAGGCACTCTTCTCAGACAACGGAAGGTAGAGTATCTGGTTATTTCAGATGTGGATATCTCCTCAAACCAATTTCCCTCAACCAAAAAACTGAAAATTTGAATATAAAAATGACTATTTTTGTGAGGGTATGATTTTTTGATATTTTTGAGGTGCTGTTTGCAATGAAAGTACTCCCGACGTTCCTCAGAGGAGGTCAGGTCATATATTTGGTCATCCGGACAATCGGATGTCCCTGTGATTGCAAAAAAGTAGTCATTCCCTTCCCGGGTTTTCATTTTTTGTCACAAAAAGTATCTGAAAAATTGATAAGTGTGGTCATGTGGAATCCTGTCCGTTTTGAAATTAAATTTCCCGAACTGTCATTTCTTCGCTTTGAACTACATCATCAACCAAACACCAAAAAACTGTTGGGACAAGCTACATATTTAATTAGTTCTATTCGAAAGGGTATTTTATGTTATAATTTTAGGAATTCGATGTGTCCCACTACTCAATCAGTACTCAGAAATTGTAGACATGGACAGACTTGTTGTCGATTTGTCTATAAACTAGTTTTCCTTCCTTTATTCAATAAACCTAACTCAAACAATCAAAATTAGTTTATTAGTATAACCGAATGATGTTAGTGAAGTAGAATCAGGATTAGTTATATTCGATGCTATTTTCTAAATAAATCATTGACTGCATTTTGTTGTTCTCCCCATTGGCTGTCACATTCGTCATATTTCCAAAGACGGGAGGTATTGTTGGAAGAACTTGAAAATAACAAAAATAAATAAACTTTTTGTTTCACATAAATATTTGAGTTGACGACGGCACACAATGTCATTCCAAAAATATGATGATGAAATCCACGCGACACAATCCTCAATATTTTGCTTACTGTTGGGTTGTCCTTTGAGCCAATAAAACAATGACTCGATCAAAGTTGTGGAAATACCTGTTTTCGTCCGTAGGAATCTCGATAGTTCCCTTCTTTTTTGATGTCATTAAGTCCAATGTAAAAAGGTCCTTTTTCCTTTTTAACAAAATTGTCTTGGCATCACAGTGAAGTGTCTACCATATATATATTTGTAAGTAATTTTCGAATCAACCACGGCCAATACGCCACCACGTTTTTTGCAATCAGCATCTGCTTTATGATAGTTCAATAATTTGTTGAAATAAGTGTAACACTTTCCATTAAAGCACTCTTTATTAAATATGTTTAAATATACAACTTTTAGGCATTACAGCACTCATTACTGCAAAGATATACAACATTTGTCGTAGTAGTATATCAATCACTCATATATATGTAACATTAGCCATATGGAACCTCTCGACTCGAGATTTATTGACAGTACTACTTTAATTGTGGAATTTATGTACTTTTAGGTAGTTAAATATACTTTTCCATAGTTTAATACTCCGTGCTAAATTAGGAGGGTAAATCATAAAACTACGGAAATCTAGAATAGAAACTAATCATACAATATCACATTTCTGAGTATTTAAATGTAAACCTCACATTATTTTTGTGATAAATGGCCTTACAAGAACTTGGTAGCGAACAACTAAAACGAAGAGTCTTCACAAGTTGCAGACCCACGATAGGAGACGGCTTAGAGGTCAATGCTTAGAGGTTGAAAGATTGATTCGATATTGTCTGGAGACATTCACGTCATCACAATTTGACAAAAGTAGGCAGCCACCAGAGTAAACAAGTGAAGAAAACTAATCTGTTTTGCAGAGAAAAAAAGAGAAATAGATCTGATAGTCTGGGGAAAAACGTGATCATGAATGCGTTTACTTATTGCCAGATTTGAGGTGAAATGTCGAGGATTGAAACATCTGTAAAACTGGGTAGTTGTAGTCCCCAATTTTAAGAAGGTACTAAAATCCCTAACCACAACGGCGATCTTGTCGACCAAAAAAGCTAAATGATTTGAGTTTCAACAAATCAGCGCGACATCGAGAAATAAACGCAATAATTTAAAATGTTTTCGAATCAAGAGGATTCTTATTCATTTGGGCCTGCCAATTTAGACTGTAGAAATGCGAAACAGTCAGATGAAACTATGGTCTTCCTCTATAATATTTTATTCTCGCCCTAATCGTATCAACGTTTTAAAAATTATATTAACATTAAATGTAGCAGAAAATTTCTGTTTTGTGAGGATAGGGTTTGCAATATTTGTCATACTCTGCATTTTTTCGATTATAAACGTTTTTATCTACAAAATTATAATGATTTTTTTGAACCATCGTCATGACTTTTTAAATCATGATGTCCAACTCGCATAAAAACTTCAAAAGTTTACATGTCGAGTTGTCTCATGTACGGCCATGTTATAGTCATAAACAATTTTTTACAGGGGAACGTGGCCTTCCCTTTGATTAATCGATATTAATTGATAACGAATATTTAAATCTTGATTTAATTTTTTCAGTATTTTAAGATAATGTCAGAAGTGATTGTTTCATTCGCTGGTGGATGATATCCATATCTTTATTGATTGGTTGAATCCGATTACTTTACAAACTTCTGGTCGTTTTATTCTATATATTTTAGATGCTAATAAAGTAAGAAGCTTATCCTTTTTTAATACCAAAATGGTTAGAATTGTGCTCAGCCTTAAAATTCTAATCAATGCGTTTACCTCAATAGTTTTCACCTTTAATTCAGCTTCGTCAGTTTTAAAAAGCTCAAAATTTTCCCTTTTTTTTATAAATAAAAGCTTTTTCTTCGTCAAATTGCAAAATCTTCGAGGAACTTCTGATGAAAAGGCGTTCTATCTTTGACAGTCCTTCGTCTAAACAGGCGGAATCTTTATAAATCTTATTTTTGAAAGCATTTCTTTTGATAGTCCAAAAAAACCATTGTAACGTGTAATTTAATTATAATCAAAATAATTAACAAATTATGATTTTCCAATTAAAATTAAATCAAAAAATTATTGTTTATTCATATTAACAACTCGGGTTCCGACTTTGGAGTGGTTCCGCCTTTTACCAGTGACATTAAATGCCAAATTTTCAGTCCATCCACAATTGGGGAATAAAATTATAAAACCACAAAGAAAATGCACTTCCCAAAGTAATATGGTAGATTAAGAGCAAAAAAATTTTTTAATTGAAAGCATTAAATGTGCATAATTGAATACAGAGGATTTTATGGATACAGAAGATTTTTTGACATATTTTTGATTTATGGAAAATGTTAGTTAATGGTGGAAATCAGGCCAAATTCGTTACTGTGTGTATACTTATGCTTTCATGCCCATTTGGCTGGTTTTCCCGGTGATAAATAAAAATTTAAAACTTAAAAACCAGAAAAATCAAATCTCAAAATTATTTTGAGATAAAAACATCCAATAAAATAATTTGTTGCCTATTTAAGATTGTTAAATATTATGATTAAAGTGAATATTAGAAAAGTGTGCTGAGTGACAAGAACTAGACCATTTGGCAAAACAGAAAACCTCGTCAAGCGAAAATCTGGCATCCCCATTTTTATAAAACTTCTCAAACAAATCTAAATGTGACCTCACCTCAGTATAACTATAAAAACGGACAATTCGACACATGCAGAGAAGAAAATCACTAAAATTAATGGCTCCATTCCGATTAGAATAGCGAATTATTATGTTCGAAATGAGTGCATTACTCAAATTAAATCCAGCACTTTTCAGAGCAATTCTGAATTCGGAACTGTCGAGAGAATAACTGTTATCCTTGTCATGTCTTTTAAACACAGTCTTGAATCAGATTAACACTGGAAACCCTCCATTCTTGCAATTTTGTCCACATTTCTACAAATTCCTCAAACCCCAAAGTCCCGTCCGAATTCTCCTAGAAATAATAAAACAAATAAAACATCACAACTAGCCACAATGGCCCGAGCAGCCTCTAAACTGACCTCACATGTGTTCAAATCTACACTCAGCACATAAACGACCTTTAAAAAGAATGTTTATTATTTGCTGCAATTCGAAGGCGTCGACCACCCCATCGGATCCAGCAAAGGACAAAAAAGCCTTCTTCAGCACATCCGACTGGCCAATCAAGGGTCTCGGAGGCCGCTAGAAAAACCGTGTTTAACCAACCTCTGGTTTAATCTGCGTAGATATGTCCAATTCCCTTAAATAACTACATTTCTAAAAAACCGAGTCGAGCTTTTTTTGACAGAAAAAATTCGAAGTACAAATTCACTTTCATAGTATGGCTCAAAAGTGGATGGGATGATTACGTAATGACCTACGGGTAACACGTGTCGTTCGGAGATCTCGCGACGGTTGACGAAAGAGGCCGACTGTCCGACCGACTTGTTTCTTACAAAAAACTCTTTTGGGAGCATTTCGTTGAGCATATTTGAAGGAATCTACAATTTCCCCGACCTTCTACCCGAAAAATGGAATATCCGATGCTTAAAAGTGATTTTTTGCTACTCCGATCATGTTTTTGAAGAAGGGAGACTATCATGGTGGAAGTATCCCCCGACGAATTGTCCGATTCCGTGAGAGACACAGAATATTGAGGATTTGTCCAAAATGTGTCTAAACTAAAAAAAGTGTCTCAACTGGCATAATTTCGACATCCTCCGGCATTCACTCTCCTCACCCACGCAGAGTGTTCGATTGTGGCATTCCAACTCTTCCACGAGAACTTGGCCGAGTCCTCCATGGTCAGTGAGTCTGGGCCCAAGTGGCATATTTGAACACGGGTAAAATTGGCCAACCATTCTTTGTAAGACATCCTTAAAAATATAAATTAACAATTAAAAAATAACTATTTTTTTGATTTTTATGTACTAATTTTTAATTAATATAATTTATCAACGTGACTGTTTTTGTGGTGTTTATGTACTAATTGGCAATTAAGTTAATTAATTAAAAAACTAACCAAAATTCTCCATCTTCTGAGAACTCAATTCCAAGCTTTCTCCGCTCAGAACTGTCCACAAGATTCCAATCCATCGAATGATCACTCCAATGACCCTTCCACTCCACAGACCCCCAAGGATTCATAATCCTCAATAACTGAACAACATTCCCGCTTTTAGTTTTGACCTTCCATTACCCAACCCCTCAACCTCTTTCACGTCCGTAAGACTGTAGGCGTGGGCAGTCACCAACCCAGTTGGAAGCCTTTCTTCAGGACAGTTATAAACATTCTTATTCTCAAAAAATACAAAAAACCGGATCAACGGCACACCCACAAAGCGAACCACGTTCTTTGGCGACCATCAAAAAATAGAAAAAATCACTCCCGACTGACTTCAAGAGAATATTTTCGCTAATCCCTCCAGTCATGTCGGTCATTGCCTCGATGGTATTCCCGCCCTGAAGTGAGTCATATCCGCCCATCAGTCTAAATTAAAAAAACACAAAAAATGCTTTGCGTAGGCTTTTTCCAGTAAAGCACTCCAAAATTCGTTAGGAGTTTTGCTGTGCATAAAAACCGGTTTGTCGTTGATTGTTGGCAGCAGATCATCCACGATGACTTCAGTCCATCTTAATATATTTTTTAAATTAAAAAAAACTTTCCATATCTCCAAAAATTAAAATGAAATGCTCCGCAGTAGTCTTGGTAGTAATTTTGTTGTTCGGGGACCACTTGGTGGAAAAGGAGTTTGTTTTGGGACAGAGATTGGATTGCTGCTAAAAGCCAGCAGTCGCCTAATCGTGAATTTAAATTCTGACCCACTGCTCCTTGGGTCACATCAAATCTGGAAAAACCGTCGACAAAAAATTCAGGATTTTTACAAAAATTCTAATTTTAATTAAAAGTCCTAACTTGGGGTCTTTTCCAAATAATTCTTTGAGTGTGTAAGTTCCCAAGAGACCGAGGACCCGCGGGAAAATCGTAGTCGACAAAAATGCTTTTAGTTTTTAAGCAATGTTTTTGAATTTCAATAAAATTGTTTTCTTTGTCAGTTTTATATTCTCGGTCGAGTTGAGCATAGTTTGGACGCTGTTTCCGAGCAAGGTCTGTGTCCTTTATTGAGGAAATTGATCTGGCAGGTCCTCGGAAAGTTCTCTTCTCTTTGTTTCCTTTGAGGATATTGATTCGTAATACGTCATTGGGCATTTATTTTTAAAGTGTAACCAAGAATGATATTGTTTAATTTAAATTGAGATATGCATTGAGGTTTGCCGATATTTGATTTTAAATAGATAAATAATTAATTATTTAATTTTTAATGAAATATTCTTTTATTGTCCAAAAAATTAAAACAGAGAATCTAATTCCGTAAATTCCTGATTGATAAATTGATTTCTATCCTCAAAAAAATAATTTAAACAAAAAAATGGCAAAATAATATTTTTCGTAACTGTCCTCCCTGGTTTTAAAAGTTTTATCAAAAAATAATTTAACCCAAAAATTTCAAAAATGCAAAAAATATTTCTGGAATCTTTTAGAAAAAATTATTTTTTTAATAAAATTGGGACAAGGAAAAAGTAAAAATCAACGGATATTTTACCGTATTTTAATCAACAGTGTGGGCAACAAAAGCAGTGCCTGGTGTCTTTAACTAATAATACGAATGTTTGAGAGACGACTATATTATGGATAGGACACATTCCAAGAAAATCTTATTTTCGTTACAAAAGCGATATAAAAGCCAAAAAAGCAACGGCAATGGTAAAATCTTTTTATGTTAAGATAACCCAACTTGGGGAATTATATTCGGATATTTATTAAACAATAATTTAATGTGAACTAAATTGAAGACAATTTATCTTCAAATTGACTAAGTTTGGAATTTATTTCGCTAACAATTTCGTCAAATTCTGAGTTTTTTGTTAATTTTTGGAGTCTTGATTTGAGAGATTCGAACTTTGTGAGTCCACCATCGACCAAATTAATGCCATGTTTAGATCCCAATTCCACTGCTAGTCTTTTATCACTTAAATATTTAACCATTCCTGTATAAAATGTCACCAGGTGTTAGTAGGCTGATGTCTTCAAATATTGAAGACAAATTAGGTAAATCATAAGGACAATCCATTTAACACCACAACAAACAAAACTTATAATTATTTATTAAAAAACATTTTTCTAAAAAAACAAGTACCTAATCTACTAATTAAAAAATCAAGAAAAATTAGAAAGGATCAAGTCCAGGGTTCATCTTCGGAGTCCTCAACATCCCGAATTTCTATTTTTTTGAATCCATTTGAGACAGCATTTATACAATCTTTGTTTCTAGAACATTCTAGAACATTCGATTGTTCTAAAATGTTCTTCCGTTCAGTTGTGGCCCAAACATTGTGTGGGTCTACTTCAAGGAGAATATTCAGGTCCTTTAGAGCTTCTAAAGGTCTTTTTAGTTCCTAAAAGATTAGAAAAAAGACAACCTTGAGGGCCAATGCTCTTCGATAGAGAGCCTTCACATTCCTGGGACTTCTTCTGAGGACATTCGAACAGTGCTGGGCTGCCAGTTCGAACTAGACAAGTCAGTTGACTCACAGACCTCCTTTGTTTGGAGGTAGCTTAAAGAAATGTTAAGTTCTGCTGATAAATCCTCTGTTTTTAAGTTTAGACACTTTTTGTACAGAGGAATTGACCCTAATGGATTCCCCTGAAGTTAGTTTTATGCCTAACTTGACGAATTAGGTCATTTCCCGCCGATTTTATTTCGGAATAAATTTTTTCGATTATTTTTGGTGGGTGATTTGGAACGAATAATTTTTCCCGCATTTTTTTCTTCAATTCCTCACCAAAAGTCGTTGAATTGGCAATCTTTTCCCAATCCTTGCCATAAATTGTGTTTAATTCGCGGGAAATATTTTTTAACAAACTTTTCCCGCCAAAATCATCACCAGAACTAAATTCTAAAGATTTTTTTATATCATTGTAGGCTAGACAATGTCTAAAAATAAATTAATAATAAATAATACTTTTCTATTTTATAAAAACATTTTGCTCGTTGTGTGTAAATTTCACTGTCTTCAATATTTTGCTCGATGAGGTAGGAAAGGTCTGCCAAGGCAGCCCAATGGTTGTCCAAAAGAGTGTAGAAAGTGGCCCGTCGTGAGAGGAGATCTCTGCAGGGCGAAGACCCTTTTTCAAGGGCAAAAATCCAGGACAAAATCTCCACTGCACCTTCGTAGTTATTTGCAGTTTCTTCCTGATTAACCCTGTCGTATAATTCGCTGTAATTAGAAATGTCAGTAGTATTCTCCACTTCGATTATTTTTAGTTTTTTTCCAGTTGATTTTGTGATAGTATTTTTTGAATTTTTTATTTTATTCAAAAGATCCTACATAAAGTTATTCTTGTGGTGTACCTGACCCTGGGTGTCCTCAGGTTGCCTTTCTAGATATTTTTCAACACATTTTTGAGCTTTTTCATAGTTTTTCAACTCTAATAAGCACTTTCCCTTCCTAAACAGAGCTCGAAGGTTGTCAGGATCTTTTAAGAGGACAAAATCAAAGTCATCAACAGCTTCCTTAAATCTACATATTTTCAAATCTATCCATTTTGAATCAATTTTGGCGGGCTTACATGTCAATCCGCGGTTATTGGCTGCCATATGGTTCTCAAAATAGGATAAACTGGCCGAGTAATATTCAAGAGCCTCCACAAACTCCCCACAACGAAATGCCTGCAGTCATTCCAGTCGGCAGTACCTCGTTGCCCTTCTCCCTGAGTCCCTCTGACCTGGCCACTGCCTCCTGTTGGCCCAGTTGGTCTGTTTTGGTTGGAATTTTGATCGAATTGGCACACAAGTTGTACTTTTTTTCATGAAAATCTCTCTTTTGAGGATTTTGTATATTTTTATACTTTTTCTCTTATTGGGTAGTCTTTGCTGACATGTCTGGTTGTAGAATTTGTGGTTTTTTGCCATTCCTTCAGTCATATATGCTTAGAACCTTAATTTGTGCCTCTATTTCGTTTCTTTCTGGTCTTTCGAGTGAAAATTTATTACCAATTGGGTTATCCTTTATTAATACTTTACTAAATAATAAATTTTAATTAATAAAAATAAATTAAAGTAATCATAAAAACCTTTTTGGATTTAATTTGCGTATTTTATTTACACAAGCCTGTTCCAACGCCTCATAAAAACCTTCTTCTCCATTTCTTATTTTTTAGCTATAAATTTGACTACTTTAAGACGAGATATATTTTTTCCAATTCTCCAACATTTGAGCACTTTTCTATGTATGTAAAGTCCAAATGCTCCACTGGAATGTCGTATTTGTTGCCGCGTCTGGCTGAGAACATTGATTTGGTTAGTGTTGCCAAGGAGTTATTATTTTTTACAAAATAAACATCTTTATTTATAATACTAATTTAATTATATTTGTTGATATATCTTTCAACAATATATTTGGGAATTATTAAATATTTATGGCACAAATTCCTGAGTGATACTAACACCTCTCTCCAAAAGATGGGACCCCCACCTGACCATTCACAGACATGATTCACAGCGTACAAAGTAAGATAATTTTTATTTCGAGTATATTTGAGTTAAAATGTACTAAAACTATCCCAAAATTTTATTTTTAATTGTTTTTTTAGAAATAATCGATCTCCTCATTTAATGGGTGATACACTTTACCACTTTATTATGTCTTGGGATTTAATCACTGCTTAAATAACCATTTAATATTTTCCGAAATAAATTAACTTTTATATAACAAATGTGTCCCTAAGGAAGAACGGCATGTTTGAAAAAACATTAATTTAAAGTTCAGGGCTTCATTCAGTAATTTTCTAGCTCAAAGTGATGACCACCAGATTTATCAGAAATTTCTCCGGAAAAAAACATTCGGAATGATGAACTACTGGAGGGTATCCTTTGGGAATTTTTTAACAATTTGTCTAGTCGAAGTGGTATAATGAATGCAATATATGGGACAAACTTTCTGTTTATTTAATAGTTT
This sequence comes from Octopus sinensis, assembly GCF_006345805.1. Lineage (NCBI taxonomy): Eukaryota > Metazoa > Mollusca > Cephalopoda > Octopoda > Octopodidae > Octopus > Octopus sinensis. The sequence continues at coordinate 185,829 of NW_021831287.1, read as the reverse complement.
GGCAACTTCCCGTCGTTTTTCTTGGCTAAAAATTGATTAAAACTAAAAAATCGTAACTATGTTATTTTAATTTATTTTCTCTTCAAAAAATTATCAAAACAGTTTGCAAAGTTACAAAAGTGCCACAACAATTTTTGGTATTGATATGTCAAGAACTTTCAATTTCATCCACCGAGATTTACTCATGAAGGTCCTGCAAAGCTTCTCTATAAAGAAGACACTAAAAGACTGACAAAAATGGATCTCACTGTTCTCCTTGAGACAAAATCGCCACACTTTTCCCGACAGATGTGGGAACCCATCAAGGAGATATCTGCTACTTGTGATTTACTTTAAGGCTGCTTTGCAATAGCTGAGAAGCCTATATAAAGGGTAAATTACAGAAGTAACTCTGAATCGACCAACAAATCCGCGCTCCTAAAATTATTAGAGATTCCACCAGAGAAACTGAGGAATGATTTCAAACCATTAACATTTACAAGACCAACGTTATTGATGTATCACGTTTGGATACACAACTCATGAAAAACTGGAGACTGTAAAACAGATGTTCTAACCGGAGGCGAAAATTTTGTACAGGGGGCGATAATTAGGTCAAAGGGGGCGATAAAATATTCGAATTTAAATATAATCAAGTATTTATACATGTTAATTTTAATAATGTTTCAGATTTATTAATATTTCTTCTATAGTGTTTATCCTTTAATTTTATATTCTAAATAACACGCTGTTTTACATTCTTGTTTGATATCTGAGATGTCTTCTCGTTCAAATAAGAAAAGTCGTCATCATCAAAACGAATATTTAAAATATGGGTGTATTCAAAGTAAATTTTGTCAACTAATGAAAACATTTGCAAGAAAATTATTGCTTTATTTACATAATTTTTTTATAAATCAGCTTGGAAACATTTCACAATAATCTGTGAAAAGTAAATATTTTAGTCAAAACAATATTATGACATATTGTCAACATTTGATGGAACTAGAAGCGGATATATCTCTTAGATTCAAAGATTTGTTTGATTTGGAATTTGAAGCATGGATGATTGATCCGTTTCTATGTGTGCTAGAAGATATGAACGAAACAATCTAAGAAGAGATAATTGAATTGAAATATAATGAAGAATATATTCACAGATTTCAATAGGATGGTATCTCTAAATTTTGTCAATTAAAAGATCTACAAACGAAATTTTCTAAATTTATGGAAGGAAATTAGAAATGTACTATTGACATTCACGACCACTTATTTAGTTGATAGTGGATTTAGTTTTGTCAATTATAACACACAATGTGAAAGAAATAAACTGGAAGTGTGTTATAGAGGGGATATACGCCTAAAGTTGAGAATTAAACCAGACATTGAATATTTAGCGAGTAAACATCAATATCAAGGGTCTCGCTAATAATTTTTAGTAAAAATTCAATTTTTACATTTGATTTATTGTTTTATATTTTGATTTTTGAGTTATATACAAAAAAACAACCAATTAAGGGACAATGCACAAAAATTTTTAATTTGTATGTGGACAAGGGAGCGATAAAATATTTAAGAAGGCGATGAACAAAAAAGGTTGAGAATGCCTGCTGTAGAAGAAACTTGGTTCACTGCTTGGAGACCGGAAAGATATCGTTGGCAGAAAGATACTGGTCACTATTGCTCTAAAAACCGTCATGCAGGATTGGTTAAAATATTGTCTGCGCACCCATTACTGCTAGAATCTAAAATGTTTTTGTTAGATTAGTCTTACTGCATTTCTAATACAGAACTAAGAAAATCCACAATCCATAGCTCTACAGGCTCAGTAACTCGGTGCCAATCAGTCGGAACATCATTGACGGTCGCTGGAGGCTATTTGGGCACATTCTAAGAATGGATCCAACTGCACTTACCTACCGAACGATGGAGAAATACTTTCTGTCAAATGGATTAAAATTTAGTGGATAACCCCGAACAACACTGCCTTTTTCTCTGCAATATAATCTGATATGCTCGGAGAAAACCTTAAACGACTGTGATGACCTGGAAGAACTTCGGAGGCTGACTCAAAACCGCGGAAGTTAGAAAGAAATAGTTAGAAAGGTCGTATCGTATGTGATACGTTTAAGAATGTAATTTTTTCTGTTTATGTTCCCACGGGATGTGCTATAATAATGGTTGTCTTAATAATGACAGCCAATGTGAACCGAATTTGGATTGTTTAGAAACTGGTTTTGAGACCATACAAGTTAGCTGTCGTATTCAAATAAAAACAAACACACAAAACAAATTCCCTGAATTTACTTGAACGCGTATTTGTAGACATCTAATGACATTTTAGGGGCTCCCGTCCAACCACCTTTAAGCTATTACAATGTTTAATTCTTACAGTGTTGCCATCAATATTACTGACTATGTCATTGTCGGAGATTCAAAACCAAATTTGACATAAAGTTTGACTAAAACGTGGAATCGACGTCATCCAATGTGATAAACTGTTCTTCAATGTTAAATATTTACTTTAATGTTTTATTTAATCATCTAAACATTTTATATGAAGAATTAGTATAATGTTTATTTGTGATTTTTTTGAAAAAATTCATAAATTGTTTTCGGGAAAATTTCATGAGAAATATGTATGAGTGGAGAATTGGTCGTATCGTGGATAACCATGCAGTCTTCTCTTGGACCGTTACTGAGATTTTCTGGAACAGCCATAGCGTCTTCCTTCTCTCCAGTGTACTTTTTGAAATCATGCTTCCGATCTCCTAAGTCTCTTGTTTCGATCTCCTAACATACCGAGAAAATCACTTGTTTCAAATGCAAGTGAGACGAATTCTAGAAAGGTGTATTTTGATTCCTTTTAAGCTTAGGCAAAAAACAGGCATGTCGCAGACGAAGACTATAGGCATTTTGAGAAGATGTCAAAACATGTGGCATTCCAAACGAGAAACCTGCTTCCTAAAAAAGAACGTATCAATCCGTCTTTCGTCGCATCTGTTGAGTCAAGTGAGTAACAGTATCGACGGGAACAAGGAAAAAATATTTTCCAAATTGTTTCTAACCGTAAATTATAATAAAACGTAATACACGAAAATTGTTCGAGCTAAACGTATTTATGATGAACCCTGAAGCATGAAAAGTCGTATCACTATGCTAGGTGACTCTGAAGATGTCATCCATCGAAATAAATATACTATAAATTCTTAAACATTTGGCGTCTAAAAAAGCAAAGTACAAAGAAAAAACTAAAGATTCATAAAATGTTTGTTGTTCGAGTCCTGACGTATAACAGATAGATATGGGAAATCACCAAAGCTGAAATAATCAATTTTAACTAATTTCATCGAAAACAACTAAGAAGAATTATAAACATACAATTTCCAAAAAAATATCAAACTCGAACTTATAAAAAGATGTGATTGAAACCGACCTCCATGGACATTTTAAATTCCAGATGACGACTTTTTGGCCGCATATTAAGACTAGACAATCTCACTCTGCCAAATATCTTGATTGAAAGCTATGGAAAGCTATCTGAAGGTGCATTCCGTGGAAGAGATCGCGAAGCACTACGAACATTACCAAACAACAAGGGGGCTTGGAAACGTATTTGTGGAAGGATAATAACCGTCACACAAGGAAAACTTAATTAGCTCATGATTTTCCATTAGTGTAAAATAATAATAATTGCTGGAGATTGAAATAATAAATTGAGTGACACGAGATTGGTTGTTTGTTTTTCTGTTGAATTTGGTGGTGACTGTTAATTAAAAAAAATATTTTTGCAATTTTATTAATTGCAATATCCGAAATCACCAATAATTAATCGATAATGTTAATTTTGAAAGGATAAACAATAATCGTTTAATCTACATGACCTTAATCTGTCTTGACTTAAATCTTGTAATTCCGAATCAAAGCTAAAAGTCAAAATTATCGTTTTTTGATGATTTTGATAACATTTTTCATTTCACTGCTTTGAATGATATTTGCTGACTAATGCTTGGTAAGATTTGTATTATTCCGACGGGATTTTCAAACCACGGACGAAAACTCGTGATAAAGTTTGTTAAAAACAGTTTTCATAACAAATTCCCAAGTTCCAGCCAATAGAAGAGTAAATTTATATTTATTTAAAATATTCAAATCTTTTATGTCTAACAAATTGTTTTCTAAGATGATAGGCCATAGAAACAGTTGCTAATCCCACGAAGTGGTGGTTTGAATATTACCTATTCAACCTATACTTCAAACTGATAATATTTTTTTGATATTTTAACAGTTTAGTCAAACAAAAGTAATTTACGCCGACGACAATGATTTCGTCTGCCGAGACCAGAATTCATTCGAAAACTTACTAAAAGTGATTCCTTATTCGCTGAATGAATGGTCTTTGGTCGTAAACCCAGATAAAACAGCGAAAACAACCATATCCCGCCTCGCGACGAGAAGCGAGGGGAAGTGGAGAACTTGCAAGAAATTTGGATCTCTCCTTGGGGATTTAGAGGACGTTATTCGAAGGAAAGTGCTGGCTATTGCTTCTTTCAAAAAAATGTGGACGATCTGGATGAGGCGCAAATAAATAGAAGTACGCCTTCGTATTCGAATTAAAAATTCCTTCGTTGAACCAATCCTACTTTACAACGCAGGAACCTGGGGTCTATCCGCTAAAGAACTGGAACAGCTCAACTTGTTCCAAGGACGAAAATTAAGACAACTCCTAGGAGTTCGATGGCTGAAAAGATGAGCAACGAAGAACTGTACAGAATTACTCATACATCTCAAACCGCAAATAAAGTGATGGCCATGAAATGGCAGCTCTTCGGACATATCTTAAGAACATTGCAAATTACTCCAGCTAATCAGGCCATGGAATCTTACTTCTGCTTATCAAACAATACAACATATCGGGTAAACAAAGAACAAATTACTGACCACGCTGGACCATGCACTCAAAACAATCTGAAGAAAACTGAAATCGATAGATGATCTGGACACTGAGAAATCTTGCACAAAACAGGGGAAAATGAAAACGACTAACAGAGCATATCCTCAGTCGCTGGCATCGCCTGTGAATTTAGAAATCCGAACCCCGATTTATTCGTGTTTCATAAATAAATCATGAAATGAGAGATTAAGGCAAATCATTGTGGGATTATTTTATAATAATCATGACATCCACTGTCATTTCTGACAAGAAACGACATTGAAAACATAAGATAAAGGACAATTATTCGTATAACTAATTCATTAGTGAACTATCATCAAACATTTCTTTTTTTAAAAGAAAGACTTGACTTTTCACAAAACCTGCTTTGCAGATATGTGGGGTCATTCACATAAATTCAGAATTTTGATTAATTTTTGTATTTTTAATAAAAGAAAATATAGATTAGTCAATGGGTAATCGAAAATGTAGCAATACTACAATATAATCTCACACCAATTGTCTACGTAGTAGGATACTAAAAAATATTAAAAATAGTTGCATTTAGCTAATTTATATAAGAATATCTTTAATATAATCGTTCTTAAAAATAATCTCTAAGCATTGAATCACTGTAGCCCAGCAATTATATATTTAAAAAGTTGGAGCTGATATAACACGCAAAAGTGAAGATTGTCCTTATTGTATTTACTTGAGATGTACTTGTGACTTCAAAGAAACGGAAAAAAGATGATAATCGGAATAGTAGAATATCTCTCCGATGGACAGGAATTTTCATTATCCTTGCAGTTGATGAATCAAGAGTCAATATACGAGCTTTCCAACCTAAATTGTCCATGATGAACTTTATGAATAGAAGAGAAAACTTAAAGGGAAAAATGAATATCCGCGTTTGAAGAACGTCGAGTTTACAAGATGAAACTTACAACCTAGTAGATGAAACTAACAGATATATCATATTTTGACTATTAATTGATGGTTTTATAGTTCAAAGAATTACTGTAATTAATTTAAAACAAAAAGGTTAATGAGAGCTCCACTTTTAACTAACCACATAAATATTTTGAAGGTCTTTCTATTGTCAGAAAATGCCAAAAAAGATAGCCAGTCTCTTCTTAGTCTCCATTTGGTTTTTAATTTCTATTTCATTAGTGTTACAGTAGTTCACGTTTTTCTAAGTTTTAAAGCGAAGGAATGCAGGCAGTTGCACAAAGATCAGTTGGGGCTTGTAAATTTTTACACATCAAAGTTAAATGATTGATTAATAATCATTGATTACTGTATAAACTAGCAAATTTGGCATTTTGTATAATAAATGTGAAAAATATTTCGAATAAACAAAATGCTTTATGCAATCAAACCCAAAACAATATTATTTTATTCTCAAATACTTTTAAATCTAGTTTTTAATTAATTACTTTTTTCTGTATGTTCAAAAATGCAAACGCAAAATTTTTAAACACAACGACGATTGATAACAATAATAATTTGGTTTCGATTGGTTTTACGTGGAGATTAGTGACCACAAATAATATTTCGATAATTGACTGTTACCGGTGGTTTATGGACACGTAAATAAATATAATGATGACATGACACGACCCAAAATAAGCACATGGAATTTATGCTCAACCTAATTAGCCGATAAAATGTTTAAAATTTTGATTTTTGGTTGGTTTTTTTGTTTTTTGGAACAAGTATTCAGGTCTAGGTCATATTAATTAGGACATTCTGAGATATAGAATAATTAAGCATGTTTATAACTAAATAATCAAACATTTAATTATTATTATATTAATAATTAAATTCAAATTATTTAAAAAACAATGACAAATAACGAATTATCATAAAATAAAAAAATTCAAATTGTGTGGCATGTCGCAGCCGTTGGCAATTTTTAAGCATACAGATATTATGTATTATATGAACAAATATATTTTTACGATCGGACGAGCTGCTTCTTCAAAAGGGGTCGATTTACCAGTTTTTTCATCCAACTTTATTTCCCGAAAACATTTTTCAATTCTTCTTTCAAATAACATTTTTTACATTAAATGTTTGAGCAAAAATGGTGTTTTTGTCGACGAAATACTCGTCACAGAAAACCAGCAACTTTACCCCATCAATCCAAGGTTCCCCAATTATTATTGACCTTCAGGTCCTCTTTCCGTTTCCCCAGTACAACAATCGTCGTTTATTTTGAATCAAATCTGTTTCCTCTGTCCACTCCACTCGAATCTCCAAAAGAGGAAGAGCCCGTCGACACAAAAACTAAACCGCCTTATTCATACGCACAAATAATCGCCCAGGCCATCGGTTCCTCCCCAAATAAGCGAGCCACTCTCAGCGAAATATACAATTACATAACCAAGAATTATTCCTACTTCAGTCCCGGGGACAGAAGTTGGCAGGTCTTTTGATTTTTTGAGGTTTAGAATTCTATCCGACATAATTTGTCGTTGAGTCCAAACTTTATAAGAATCTCCAGATCTCCAAATGATCTTGGAAAGGGGTCCTATTGGTGCTTTGAACCATCCCAATATAATTTTTTGATGTCTTCGGCATTTATGAAAAGGAGGTCGAGTACAAGAAAGTTTTATAAAAAGTCATATCCTGTGACAGAGTGAGTGTTTGTTTGATTATTTTCAGCTCAGCTCCCGCTTCCCCTCTTCGGTGTCCTCCTGCAAAGTCTATGAAGGTCAGTCATACGCAGTCAGCCCCGGCATCCCCATCGATGAGAAGTCTCTGTTCTTATTCAGGAGATGTGTCCTTGGAAGGGCCAGATCAGAACACAAATCATTAGGAAATTAAAACACTTACGCAACTTGTTCTTATTAATTTTGTATTACATCCGGGCTTGGAATTGGTTACTAAAGTGATTGTAGGCAGTTTAGGGCTTATTGTAGAGTCACTGGCGATCGATATGGTCTCGTCAATGATGTACTTGTGTCAACGCTTTGCTTACGTTATGAGTCCTTTATACTTTAACAGCTGCGCGCAAATCAATTTAGTAAATATGTATTATTTGGTTTTCATTTTTTCCCCCATTTTTCGAGGTTATTTATGTATCGACAAATTTGTTTAGCCTGCGATTACCCACTGATTCACAACTTTACCCTTGGGGCTCAGGTCCTTCATCAGAATTTGGTCCTTACTTGTGGTTGCAGTAACTGTGGCCAACTTAATGCAAAGTAGAGTCGATATTACCACAACAATAGATTTCAGTGGTACAAGGACGATAAACTGTTGAGTCACAATGCTTCTCTTGCTAGTCTGACTTTACAAAATGTCTCTGGACAGTTGAGATTTCTCATGTCCTCTCCACTTCTAGCAGGAGCTTACAGGTGTGTGGCCTCTACTATTTGTGGCATTTCGTCAATCCCCAAAATCGACGTATACTACCAAAGTGAGCAGAAATCTTCATTTTTTAGATTTTACAGAGTCCTCTGTGGTACTTAGTAAACTTGAAGGGGAGAGCTTGGACATCTTTTGCGGGACCGATAGCACTCTTCCGCAAGGACTTGTACAGTATTCCTTTGAAACTGTCAGCAAAATGAATGAGAAGTATATTTTTGAGTCGAGTCGTGCTTTTGGGAATATATTTTGATAGATCGATTGGTTATTCCAAATCTGAAACAAACCGACAGCGGATTTTTCCGTTGTAGAGTATCAGCAAACTCTTTTTCTCAAATCACACAAACTTTTGGTCTCATCGTCAACCCAAATCGTCCGTATTCAATATTTTTCAGTTCATAGCTAGTCTAATCAACCGAAAGCCTAAAATTATATTTCCCAGACCCAATTATGTGTTTAAAATATTAAATGGGGGTCAGTCTGCTATAAAGTGTGCATTTGATGGAAGGTTTATCTTTTTTTGATGAAAATAAGACCCGAACCTTCTGTGAAGTACTACGATTTGACAGGGACCTCTGTAATTCCATCTGAAATGGGGAACAACCTTGAGTACGTCTGTGTGGGGACTAACCTCAATGTTTTCTCAGCTCATCGGCAGTTCAAAGTGATAATTGAAGGCAGTTTTGTTTTTAATTTTTTATTAGAAAAACCGACAGGAATAATCACCAATTACCAGCCAACTGTTAAATCTGGACAAATTTATATTTTTAATCTGTCAATCATTGGAAGTCCAAGTCCTGAGATCACGTGGTATTCTGACTACAAAATGCTTCCTATTGCAAATGGTCATAAAAGTAAAAACATTTTTAGGAACAAACAAATTTTGGGTTGGACATGACAAGAAAAGTATTAAAATCATATTTTCGTATTCTGGAGATCTTCAGATCGTTGCCTTCACTTTAAAGAACGACCGCGGGATTTATTTCAAATCATACCATTTCTCCGTAGACACGAAAATAATTCTCGGTAACTTGATGTCCCAAAATCTGATCTTTACAATCACATTTTCCATAATTGGATTCTTACTTTTGCTTTTACTTATTTTATTATTCGTGAGAATACTAAATAAAAGAAAAAGTGTTGGCAAAAAATGGAAAAATGGTATTAATCTTATTATCAATTTTTTAGTTGATGCCAAAAAATCCCCTCCGAGAGAACGATTTGACGAGTTTTCGTTTCATAATCTTTATTTTTAGAGTCCGCTATGTTACTAAAATGCCAGATTTTCACGATATGTTGCAGACGAGGTAATCTGTACCCGCATTTTTTAGATCTCTGGACAGTTATCAATATAGAACATGCAATATTTAATAGTGATTTAACACCTATAACAGTTCATTCAAATCAATTTATTCTATCAATGCTCCTAATTACTAATTGAGCTCATTATTTTTTAATATTTGCACTATTGTTAATATTATACTTATTGGTTTTCATTTATGTTATCTCAGGATTTTTCAAAATTCACAAATCAATTATTGATAAAATTTTTTATAAATCTGACCCATTCATATCGCTCTTTTCTACATCAAGAAAATTACATTGTATTAAAATTAGATCTCTTTGAATAATTAGTTAAATATCTCAAGGGCCATACATAAATCTGTCAATCCCATGGAGATTGATCAATACACAATTGTGGTTTGAAATTATTTATCAACCGATAAACACTAATGGGTTTTAAAGAGTTGCTTACATTTCTTTCGATAAATGATAATAAGAAGCTTTGTTTCACATTTTTTTAGAAAATATTAAAATATTTCGACAAAAAAACTAGATGTCGAAAATATAGCGACGAAAAAAGAAATTACATTTTCAAATTAAAAATATTCTAGCAAATAAAGCTAACCAGTCTATTATTAAAAATGTATTTTGCATTTATTTTTAACATAAAAAATGAGTATTGTCATATGGATTTAGGTCAATTATGTAAATTTTCCTGCTTCTATTAACGACTCATCATACAGTCAACCCTCGTTAATCCGAACTTCAATAATCCGAATTTTTTTAATTGAAATTATAAATTTTCCAATTTTTTCCTGCCAAATTTGATTCAATGCTCCGAAAATTAAATAATCCGCAATCCGAACGCTAGGATTAATATAATTTCGGATTAATTTTATTTATTATTATTAAAAAAATAATTTTGTTGATTAATTTTTTTAATTAATTTGTTCAAATTTAATTAACAGCACACTTTTTGTAATTCAATGGTTAGAAAAAGGACTGAAATCAAAATTCATCTAAAAGAACAGATTTGTAAAATTAAGGATTCGAGGAAAATGTCGCTGAATGAATTGTCTCAAATTATCAGAAGAGAATTAAACCTGGACCTAGGAAATTCTACTTTATCTCAAATTTTGAAAAATAAAAAACAATGGAAAAATAGTGAGAGCTCCAACACTTACTATAGACAAGCTTCTAAAAATCATTATTTGCTTGAGAATTTATTGATAGAATGGATATTTCGAATGGATGTTACCTGACTGATGAAATTATTATTACTAAAGAAAAGGAATTTGGACAAAAGATAAATATCGAAGATTTGCAATTTAGCAAAAGATGGCTATATAGATTCAAAAATCGGTTCAATGTGAAATTGAAAGTTCTTCACCGAAAAGCAAATTCAATGTATGATGCTGATAGAATTATTCAAGGTCTGGATGAGCATTATGCTGAAGGAGAGTTGTTTCAGATCCAATTATTGAGGTACACAATAATGAGCTAGACCAAGTTATGATTGAAGAAGATATGCTTAAAACAGAAAAAGTCATTGATGACGATGAAATCATTGCACTGTTTAAAGAAGAATACACTGTTGAAGATATCATACTTAATGATGAAGATGGCCAGAGTTACGATATTTGCCCAACCACTTTATTTGATGCAATACAATTTTTTTTAACTCAAAATATTTTAATTGTGAAATGTAAAAAGATAGCCAAGCTAATTAAAGGCCTCACGAGACACCGGCCAGCCTCGCGAATGGCGAAGCCGTTCCCTCGGATCACAGCAATCGACAGACGTTCATGAGCCAAGAATACTCTCTTGGATCGTGGCTAGTCCTTGAAATCCGTCGACCGAGCGAGCGAAGGAAGCGGAGTGTCTTGGGGCCGAAAATCCCGGAGGACTCCACGGCAATTGGAGTAAAGAACAGCGAGTTGGAAAGGTGGCCGTACTTGAGAATCTTTCGCTCCTCGGCCTGTCTCGAAACGTGCCCAGGATTGGCGACGGACAGAGCGAGATTTCCCAGCGAGAACGTGTCCGAACAGGTAGAATCCCAAATAAGGGATTTCCCCTGCTCGTATGGAAAGGTGGACATGCCGTCTGGGCGTTTGCCATCCCCTCTATCCAGTCCAACAGGTTCAAGGATTGACGGGATGCCAGCTAAAGCGAGGGCTCTCTGTATGACTGAGTTGAGTTCACTGTGACGGGGGGCACGACCGGCACTCCGCCGGCAAGCGAGGGGGTGCAAACCGTACTCGTCAACAGTTCCCCCACAACGGCATTTGTGCGTCTGGCAGATTTTCAGCCCAACACGGAGGGAGATTGCAATTCTTAGGCATTCCTTGTCCACCAGGTTCCCGATGGAAGGGAGAGCCTTTAACCAGACACCGCTGCCTTCGCAGCGACCTGCACGGAGGCAAGCGACACGGTGTTGATTGGAGACAGGAAGAAGGCCTTCGAAAATTGCCTGACAAGAGATTTCGTCCCATTGACTGAGAATTGGGCAGCTTCAAACCAAACCGAGCCTCCCACCGACCACGGGCAGCAGAGTAATCTTCAGACAATTTCCGTTCGGGGAGGTTTCTAAGAACGATGTCTGAGAGAGTACGAGAAGCGTGATAAGCGGATAGGAATGCGGGGAGGGCAAGATCGGAATAGGATCTCAAGCCAAGGCCGCCCCAGCGCACAGGCAGGGATGCCTGAGTCCAGCCTGGATCGTCGAAAGCCAGATTGCAAAGAGAGCTTGTACCGAGCCTGAGGATATTGTCAAGGTCGGAAAGAAGGTCGCCTCTTTCAAAGCAGGGTGCACATCTTAGGGTGTAAAGGATCTTAGGGACGGAAAAGTGGTTTCGGAGAAGGAAAAGAGCCACATGAGGCTTGATGACTTTAAGCTTCTCGATCATTTTGGATAAGTGGGAAATTTTTCCAGCCAGTGAGCATTCGAGGGCAGAAGGCCCCATGGGGGCACCGAGGATCGTAAGATTCAATTCAAATTGTCATTAAATCAAGTTCTTGTTTGAATTGCTTTTCTCAAAATATAACAAATTCGATTTTTTCAATAAATAATTGTGTTTATAAACAGATTAGTAATTTGATCACTAATTTGATCATTTATCTAACAATCATATAAATTTTAGATTCCTTCATAAGAAAGTCGATTCGAATTTTTCAGATTAATGAGGGTTGACTGTAATTTAATTAAATACTCTACTTCTCATTCTTCTCTCATGTTTTCATAATCCAAATGATTATGTCACACGTTTGTATAGTTTATCAAGTTCTGAAACTGATAGTGTAAAATTCGTTTCAGGATATATATTTATGCATCCTGCTTTCAAAAACAGACACCTCTGCTTAAAAAGATAGTCATCTCCTCCAATATTCTTCCGTCATCAGTAAAGATACCTATAGCTGCATTCTCGTTAAAAATAATAACCGTAATGATCAGTTAAAGATCTTTAACAAAATTTGTGTACAACTGACAGAGGGAAGCCATTTCGGCAATCAAGTTATCCTGGAGGTTCCTTTTTAATGATTAGAGTCCGCAATGTTACTAAAATTCTGGATTAAAGTTTGGTTCATTTTTTATGATAGAAAAGCGCTAGATCATATTTAGAACTGTTATCGTTAGAGTTGAGACTGATTTTATTACTTTTTGCCAGTATTTGTAAGAAATTTGAATTTTTATGTAAGTTTTGAACATTCTTTTCTTTATTTTCTTTTCGATAATTTAATTAACCCCTTTTTAAATAAAATATTATAACCCCTCAGTTGTTCAAAGGCAAAAATATCCCAACATATTTTTAGTTAATTTTTGATTATCCAAAATGGTAAAAATAAAGAAAACTAGAGTTGAAAGACAAATTATAAATACATTTATTAATATAAAAATAAATTATTTGTTGTTAATTTTGTTTTTGATAGAAAAAACAGATTTATCAAATTGTTGAATTGACCAATCAAAACACTCCAAACAAAATGCTCGTAATCCATCAAAGTCAACACTCCCCCAACTAAACGAGCAATCCCTCCTTTCAACAACCGGCTCCTTATAAGCCCTATATATTTCATAATCAGGAAACAAATCGTCCACCAGAGTATATCTAGTTCTCCCTCCTCTTACACTTTCACTACAAATAAACCAATATATATACGCAAATCGTTCCAACCCTTCCATCCCAGGATAGTCCTCAATGATCTTTAAAGCGTGTTTTATACCAACACCACCCACCCCCAGAGAGTAATCACTGCCCACCAAATATGCCAATTGTATCATTTCAGTCTGTCCCAATCCTTATTTATAATAACGAATGACTTGACCTGTTTGTCTGTAAATCTCTTCACTGGTGTACTGCAGTGGGGAAGACTTTTTACCAAACACGTTCCTTATGACAACTTTCCCCCCAAATGGCCAAATATCACTGTCGTCGGTGATAGTCCCACTCGCCTCCCCAAGTGACTCAATGTAAGCACATTGTGCCTCAGCCTCCCCAGGACTAGTCACAAAAGGGATTCCAAATAGTCCAAGAAGTGTCTTTACTTGAAGGTACTGAGAATCAGATATTTGTTCACTCCTGGCCGAAGCACGGGCCAGTTCATAGCGAATTTGCTTATTTTCCTTGGAAACCTCACTTTCAACAATTTTCCCCTCAGTGGCCTAAATACATAAAATAAAATCACTTTGTTAACAAATTTGGAATTATTTTGTTCTTTAATATCAATTTGATAACTCGGATGGTTTTTAATATCTTTAAACCCAGAATCAAACACACTCAACTCACATTCTTCAACCACCACATCACCCAAACACTCCTCATCACTACACTCCCCTCCCTCACTACTACATTCAGACCCCCCATTATTAACAACACACTGATTAGTCAATTGAGTAAAGTCCTCTAAACTATCCTCACCAAATAAATCCATTCCCCTACTACTAGTCAGCACATTGTAGTCAATATCCACTGTTTTATACACATCCTGATTTGTCTTTGGAGTGGAAATAGAGACTGGTTTAATAAGAAGACACGCCCCTTGACTTTGATTGGCAATTTTCATTCGCTTTACTTTGAAATTGGCAGCAAACTCGGCTACATAATCCTTTGCTTCTTCTACTGCTGTTCGTTCTCAATACGTTCAATTCGCTCGCTTATTTTTCGATGTTTGCACAACTTTTCAATCTGATATTTTGAAAAATCCTCCCCTTTCTACAAAATGTTATCAAAAATGGAATTTTACGTTTATTTTTGACAGTTTGACATGATCGGCTGTAGAACTGTCCATTTCTTTGAAATATGCCAAAACATCTGCCTGAACCTGCTCTTCAAGGCTCAAAAAATCCTCCGAATCAATATCTTGTATAGAAAATCGAGATTTGGCGGACATTAAGCTTTTTGACGGGATTTTAATTCGAAAGATCGGGAAAAAACAAGACTAATTTTAGTTTGGACAAAATTTACTTTTGTTCAGCAGAAAGTGGTGCCAGATCAAAAGGATCGGGCTGAGAAAAGCTGTTTTTTGTGGGAATATTGAGAAAATGTGCTTTTAACATATTTGAACGGAGTTTTTGCTCAATTTTTTGAACTTTTAGTTGATTTTTGGATCTTTCGAGACGTCTTTTGACCTAGAATTAAATTATAATGATTTACGAGTATTTGTCGTTTCAAAACTACAGGAGGACCGTCAAAAACGAATATTGGTTTTATTCCATGGAATAGTAATTTACAAATTCTGAAGAACATTACTTTCAGGAAAGATTTAGGGTCAATCACTCCTCGTGTAACCTGATGAAGTAATATACTTGTATCTATAATATTTGAATATTTTAATACCGACTAATATAATTTGTCCTTTTAGTGAGTTTAAATCTATTTCTGTAGCACATTTGTGTAATAGTTTCCACAACCCCACGACACCCATTTTTAAATTTAATAAGATTTTATTTAAAGTATGAATTTTTTAAAAAATAATGAAAAATATAAACAAATATAAATATCTTAGTAAATTCATATTTTTTGTACCATTAGCAAGAGAACCAAGAAATCGGGAGATCACATAGCACAAGATTTAATAAACCTAATTTTAAAATGATACAATATAAAAATTATAATATTTATATAATTTTTATTAATTATTAATAAATAAATATTAATTACATAATCGCGTGCTGATTCGCTATCTTGTCTTGTTGTGATGTCCTTTTCGAAATCAAAGTCGATGTACCAGGTCGAAGTGGCCATAAAGCAAAACATTTGGATTACAGTACTATTTATACAGAAAAATAACTAATTCTATTAGGGCTATGCTAAATCAGCCGACGAGGAAGGAATACTCGTCGAATTCGACAAGTAACCCAATCCTCCTAAAACCCAAGTCATCCATCCGGTGCCTATTACTACCGTCAACTCCGCGTTCCTCCAACCCCACGAGAACTAAAAAAAATCGAAGCCGGTGATGAAATCGAGGTTTAAAATAAACGTGATTTTTTGGTCCCCGTCGAGATTCCAGAAACAGGAGTTTTTGGCTGGACAAAGTGCCGTGTTAATCGAATCCGTGGCGGGTTTTTTACCGTGTGTGAGTCAGTGGGCCAACAAGTTTCATTCGATAAATCAGAAGCCCGTTCTGTTTGTGAAAAGTCAATTTTCTCAATTTGACCAATCTAGTCCTCCGATGGACGTTAAAGGAGCCCCACGTTATCAATATGCCCACATCAAGGTTCCCACGTCAATCAGAGAAAGGTTTCCCGCGCATTTTATTGTAAAGTGTGATGAGTGGAGAGAGTATTGAGAAATTGACAGAGGGTTGTTCCCAGCCAATGTCGATGTATTTCGATCAGCAGAACGGAATTTTAAATTTGCTTGTATTTTTGAGTTTTTAGAATTTTAGACGCCGGATAAAGACGATTTGAGTCGTGTGGTGAATATAGCGGACATGCATTTCCAGTTTTTTAAGACAGAGCAGAAATTGAGCTCAGAGCTTGTGTCAGTGCAGTGTAGAGCGTCAGGGACTATAAAGGATGTTAAACCGGGGACCATTCTTGATTCGTTCACTGTGGACAAGTCACTCATGTGCCACGTTATTGGCACACGTGGGTTCAATATTGACAATGCTCGTAACATTGATGGAATTCTCAATGTTGTTGTCGATGATAGCACTTCCACTGTTCGGATTGCAGGAAATGTAAGAATTTGGTTGGGAAGTGTTATTTGTAGAGTGCTTCTGCCGTTGCGAAAGCTCGGGATATGTTGGAGTATGTGGAGACGGTGATTCCGGTGGAGAAGGTGTTGATTCGTAAGTTGTTTGATGAGTTATATAAAGCGAGGGTGATTGGAGAGAAGGGAGAACATTTTCAGAAAATTGTGGACAGTTCGGACGTGCGGAGAATGTTTGTTCATTTCATTGAGGAAAGCAAAATATATGAACTGCATATAATCGGGACAAAAGTGAATGTTGAGTCGGCTGTGATTATGCTCAATTTTGTGATCAGAAGAGTTCAGGTTGATCTGTGGGTGTTGATGTGAAGGATTTGGAGGATAAGTTTGCTCAGATGAAGGCATATCGTGAACAGATAAGACAACTGCAGCCGAGGTAGTGTTCTTGTGTTATGCAGAATGGGGGGAAATAAACTGTCGGATCACGAAATGGAGGAACTCGGGGAGGCTACTGGTGGTGATTTGTTTTAATTTATAAGGAAAGGCTGATGTTCTTTTCGAGAATGCTTCTTAATTCACTTATTTTTGGTTTGGGTTTCTTATGTTCTTTTTTCCATTTAGTTGTATTTTTTATGTTTTAATCTTAGATAGGTTGGTGATGCAATCTTTATTTCAATTCTTTTCATAGTTATGTAACATTTTAATTTTAGGTGATGGTATCTAGTTAAAAACAAATGATTTTTTACCGGCTCGGAAGACGCTTATTCTATTCTGTTTATTCCATATTTGTATATTACTATAAACATGATGTTGTTAATTCAAAAAGAGTAATAAGCATTGCTCTAAATAAATATACTACGTTTAGTTTTTTTCTAAATTCTTTTAACCATCAGCGTAAAAGTTCGCAACTTACAAACATCTTCAAAACCTTGTATAACGAATGATTTTGTATAAAATAAGGTTTAGATAAAATATTCGAATATTTCTAAGACAAGTCTCTGCTCAATGAACATAAAACTAATGACTTCTTGTAGTATAATTACTGTAATATCAACGTTTATGTAATTTTAACGACATTGAGTTGGAAATATTGACAGGGTTTATCTTCTGGCCATTTATTTACTGCAATACAATAAAGAACTACATTACATTTCAAATTAACAAAAACTATTTATTGCTCAACAGTCATAAACGGTCCATTTTTACACAAAATCAATTTATAACAAATTCTTGAACGTGATAAACTAAAAATGGAAAAATAAAGCAATCTTTTAAAAATCAATCACAGAATTGTTTAGAAACTGATTGGTCTATTTTTCTGCCGTAAAGTCTCTCAACCCGCCAACTACAAAAATTCTGATATTCACCAAAAATGCTATCAAACTCTACAAATAATCAAAGATTTCTAATAATAATTTCTAATAAGAAGACTCTCCCTCAGATTTTGAACAATGTAATCAATCTTTAGAAACAAATATTTTTATAATGAGCAGTTTAAGCTGATATTCGCATTGTATATTCTCTCACTAAATTGTGGTCTGCGGTATGACCTGGAATGATGCGGTAAAAATATTTAAACGTTATCTTTAGTAAATTATTATTAAATCAATCAGGGAGCATAGATTTAAGTCGTTTCAAAAAATCCTGTCTCTGTCGTCCATCCTGTTGCCCAAGATTAGACCTCAACATCAAATCCAAGACATCCCTGTACATATAAAACGGAAAAAGCCCCCCACGTTCCATAACCGAGGACAATATGTCCTTCAATACACCACACAACCACCAACCGACTCACTCATCTCCAGCATCCTGTAAAACTCCCTGCACTTCTCCAATCCCACAGAAGAACGACCAAAAATATTTCCAAACAACTTTTGAAGGAAAAAAATATTTCTCATCATTTTTTGAATCCCATCTTTATTTATTCGCGCCAAATAAGTCGAAGTCCTCATAAGCAGAAATGCGATCACTTCATCAAATCCATTCAACATTGATCGATGAGATTCTTCACCTTTAAATAACAAATCAAATTCGTCGATGACCGTCATCAACTGTTCCTCCATGTTTATGAGGTTAAAATCAATCGAAACATCACCCGATGGGCAGTCGTAGGAAGACTGAAGTAAACCCCAAATAGACCTGTTTCCCAAGAGCTGCCAAATGCACGGCTGCCCTTTTTTTAAGTTCAAATTTAATCGCATCCCAACATTCCACAGAAAATCTCGTCTCCTCCTGGATTAGTGATTCGAATTTACTATAATGAGTAAAAAATTTACTTTCCCGTTTGAGGATCGAGATATTTCTAATTGATTAATTAATTATTAAATACTCTCATTCGGTCTAAGGTTTCTTGGATTTTTGCGGTTAACCATTTCTAAAATAAAATAATTTTAAGCGCGAAAATTATAAAGTTTGTTGTTTATTATGTGGTTACCGAACTATATGACAAAGAAGCTAAAAATCTCAATATTTGATTATCCAAAATTTTGACAGTGTGCCCAATCTTAAGCAAATAGTCCAACTCATCGCAATTCATTGCATGGAATGCACTCTCGTGGGTAGAACAGGACGAGTCGACACTATATCCTTCCCAGTTCACAAATTCTGGCCAAATACTCACAAAAAACGTACTTTTAATACAAGATTGACAGTTTGACTGGAACAACAGGAGAAGAGTATATAATAGTTGTAAGAAAATTTCATTCCGTGTCTCCACATGAGAACTACACTCTTCTATTTTGTCAATCACTTGAAAGGCCATAGAAACGTGCTAAATTGACCAATCATTACATACTGCCTGCAGCAAATAGCCAGGAATATTTTTCTCACTTTGAACCCTCTTATCAACACCAACAGAAAGCGCGGCAAAATCTAAATAATAAATATTCCACGTGGAAATAATCAATAACCTCGTGTGTTCTTAACAATAAGGACTGAGAGTTCATCTTGGAAGGATTTGATGAATACTTGGTCTATGAACTCTGTCAGCATGGAGACACAAATGTCCAATTCTCCACTGCCCTTCCCTAAGAAGGACTCCTTTATGATTGTAATGGCCACTAAGAGTAATAGACAGATATAACCAATCACATTCCCAGCCTGTGGCTTACAAACTGGCTTTAAGGCTTCAAGTCCTCCTAAATCAAACGAAGCAGTCGAATCATACAACTAGATTTAATCCAATTAAAAAAAACCGCGCTTTTATTATTAGGTTGACCACCAGTGAATGAATCCTCAGTTATTGTATTCTCAAATCCAGTCAAAGTGTCGGCATCCACCTTTAAATACACCACAAGCACTTTTTGTAGCTAAAATAAACCAAAAAGTCAAACAGCAGCAGAAATCCTCTCCCAGACATGTGCAATATCATATATTATTATGTCAGTATCTTCACCAATTAAATGACAGATCACATCTCTGGCAAATTGGTGGGCAAGTCCAGCGGATGTATATTTCTCACAAATACGTCTCAGCAATTGGGGAAATGATTGCTCTTCCTGACTGAGACGGACAGCAGTAGATATCAAATTTGTGCATATTCGTGTCCTCAGTTCCTTTAAAATAATCAAATGTCACCCACAAAGAGCAGATCTGGTAGTCTTTTAAGCAGGTGGATAGCATATAGTAGAGAAGGAATTGACAAAGGGACAGTCTCCGACTCCAAAAGAATATTAGAAATGTCGTAGGAAGTTATAAATTCATTGTAGATATTGTGATTTATATTAGTTAAGATAGTCTCGTAGAGTTCCTAGTATATAATAACACACAAATACTTTTTATATTATTATATTATAATATAGTCTCTTATAGTTGCTTATTATATTACTATATATTTGTTTTAGTGAATGTATTTCGGTTGTATTATTATATTATTATATACTTGTTCAATTATTATTATATTACTATATACTTGTTGTATTATTATATACATGTTGTGTTATTATTATTATATACTTGTTGTAGTGAATGTATTTCGGTCTTAGTAGTACTGAGTGATGTCAGAGAGGCCAATTCAGTATCCAAAAGGTGGGCTGTGGGTACACTCAGTCAGAAATACCGGCGGACAGTACTGTTTGACAGGCGGATATATATTTTCCCTCAGAAAGATATTTACGTGTAAGACTGGGGGCTGCTTTGACAGTAGTCCTGAGGGTAATACGAGTTTAGTACAAATTGTCGAGGTATTTGGCAATTTGGAGCTGTTCGAGGTGGTCATTCCACAGTTTTTTCAAATCGTTTTTTTTGCAAATTAGCAGTTTTTTGCATGACTGTAGATTAGTGCGAATTGAGCATATTTTTTGCTGAGAAACTGATAAAATGCACTAAAAATGTAAACATTTGAATTTTTCGTTAATTTCAAATGTATTTTTGAATATTTGTGGAAGGTAGTCCTTCGCATCTGTTTTTTTGAGTTATTAAAAAAGTGCCTTCTACTAAACTGCAGATTTTTGTGTTGATATTTTGGAATTTCTCATTTAACTCTTCATAGTTTAGTGAGTGACGATTATTAGCAGTTATTTCTGAACCACCTTGCATCAATTTTAAAATAATATATTTAAATATTAGAAATGAAAACGTTATTTTAATAGGTTATATATACTAGTAAATAATTTTAATAAAAAATAATTAATATTAAGCACGTTATATCTTGTTGTTAAACATGGGTCGTATGTATGGAAAAGGGTTTGGAGAAACCATTGATTAGAGTAGGAAGGGAAAATCTCGTTCAGTTCTGCCAATCCAGAAGTCTCGTCCAAAATGGGTGGGTCTGACTCCTCAGGAGATTGAGACAACAATCTGCCGTCTGGCCAGAAAGGGTCAGAAACCCTCACAAATAGGTTTGATTATGGAAAACATCCTCGAGGAGTAACACTACGAGACTGCTACGGAGTGCCGAATATATCTCGGTGTGCCTCCAACAAGGTGTTGAGGATCCTCAAGAAGAATGGTTTGGCACCGAAATGTCCCGAGGACTTGTACTCGCTGATCAGCAAGGCCATCAGCATCCGCAAACACCTCGAGAAAAACAGGACGGACAAGGATTCCAAATACAGACTCCTCCTCACCGAGAGCAAAATCCACCGTCTGGCGAGATATTACCGAACCAAAAAAGTGTTGCCTCCCACATTTAGATAGTTCGGGTTGTTTGTTCACGTTTAGTACCTCCACCAATGCCTCCTCTATCATATCTTAGACTAATTGTTTCGTTTTAATAAATGTCGTTCCTTTTAAAATTTTTAGCTATATATGAATTACATTGATACCAACTTGTAGAATATGTACAAGTGGATTAACTTATGTATTCGTAAGGGAAAATGCTAAGGCCAATTTTTAAGGTTGCATTACTAATCGGGTGATTCCAGTTTCTTTAAGGACGGTCCTCATTTTTCCCTGACTTGTTTCCGCACATTTTCTGTAGGGGCACGGCTGGTGTGTCTTCCCCGAATATTTTCAGATGGCAATTCGTTTCAAATTTTTATTAATTTGACTTCGAGATCAAGTTTATTTTTTGCAGGATCTAATGAATACTTTTGCATCATCATACTCCAAACATGTTTTATTGTGTTCATGTCTGGAGATTGCGGAGCCTAATCAAGAATTGGAACTTTATTTTCTTCAAAAAACTTGGTTGTCAACGCAGATTGATGACAGGGAGCCAAATCTTGTTGGAAAGTGAACTTATTTAGTCCCATTTATCGCGCCGAACCAAACAAATTATACGTTATTACATTTATCTATTTAGCGGAATTGAGTGTTCCACTAGCAAAAACTAGATTGCCCACTCCTTGATATGAGATACCATAACACTACCTTCACCATTTTTGACAATTCATATCTTTTTATTATGTTTTTCTTCGAAAGCAACGGTTTGCGTTGACATACTCTTCCAAAGAGAAAATATGAATTTAAATAAGTTCCAATTGTCTTTCTGCAGACACTCTTACCAGTTAAATGTTTTATTTCATTCCTCAACGTGTTGGAAGTTTTTTTGGATCGCACTCAATAAGGTGTAATAGAATTTCAATGTCTGTTTTCTAAAGCTTTTTAGGACGTCCGGAACCAGGAATCCTATCAGCAGTTCTATATTTTGTGAATTTTAGAAGAAAATCTCCGATTGTCGATATTGGAGTATTGAGATGTTTTGCGATATCTTTTATCGTTCAATTTAACTAAAAAAGCAAGGATTTTTCCTTTAATTATTGCATTTAACATTTGCTTATAAAACTCAAAATTCAACAAATAAAATATCACTCAATTAAGCAAACCGATTTTTTATTCACACGCAAAAATTGTAATGAAATTTTTTATAAATAGAAAAAATTATAAATCTTATGATCTGAGAGCCCGATTTATCGGCCAAGCTTGGAGCCATTTTTACGTAGCCGCGGTAGCAAGCAGGCTTTATAATGCATTCGTAAAGCCTGTTCTACTATACAACTCGTCAACATGGGGGATCTCGGACACTGAACTGAAGACTATAGACTCTTTTCACCGTAAACAACTACGTCTCTTACACGGAATACACTGGCCATCAAAAATTAACAATCTATTTCTGTATAAACATTACCATGCTACGCCGTTGTCTCAAGAAATTGTTGGAGGCCGGTGGAAATTATTTGGCCACATTTTGCGAATGGACCCCAGAGCTCCGGCAAATCGGGCAATGGACGATTATTTCTCCGAACATGAAGACAAATATCGTGGAAGACCTAGATCCACTCTTCCGGCAGTTCTGGAGAGGGGTCTCAAACTTCATGGCAAAAGTTTCAAAAACTGGGACGACCTAGAATCTTTGCGGGATCTCGCCCGGAACAGAGGGGCATGGACGAGGATGGTCCAGAAGATTGTTTCGCTTGTGACACGTGTGGGATTATAACTTTGTTTATGTTTTTACGGAATGTGTTATAATAATAAATCTAATCAACTCCAAAGAGTTCAATAATAGGGCGAGCAGACGTGCAAATATGTGGAATCTGCCATGAAGACTGTAAATGAGACACCAAGAGAGAAAATGTTTGTTTATTTGTGAGACTTCTGATGTGTGTGGTAGACGACGGATTCACAAACAAGTCAGTAAATATGAAACAGATTCAAGAATCATACCAAAAATGTAGCAGTCTACCGCCATTTCATCTCCATGAAAATTAAGGGCAAAGTAATATATATTAACAAATACAGTTTAATAAATGTATTAATTCAATGTCTAACCAATGAGTTATTGACAATAAAATTTGACGCTTAATTATAATGTTTCCACTTGTGCTGCTTTTTGTTCACTTTGGGATTCAAAGTGACTGTGATTTAACACAAAGGTTTTTAAAGAATTGCTCAATTAAAATTAGATCTTTGAACAATTGTGAATTCAATGCAGATAATGTTGCCGAACATTCAAAATCTATTATTATTGAGAACGACATTACTTTTCCCAATGGAGAAATATTCTCTAATTTAACCAACTTGGAGGAATTGTAATCATCATTTTATTAATACCAGTATCTGTAATGGAGTCTCGTTAACGAAAATACTAAACAACTCATTTGATAAATTGGATCGCTTATCCTATATGTACATTTAAATATTTTGAATCATTAGAGATCTGTTTTCGTGTTATAGACTTCGTTACCTGGATGTAGATGCCTTTGCAAATGTCATCAGTTTACAATTTTTGTAAAAATCGCATACTAATATTACAGTGTAATGCCCTCAGATGCCATTTTTCAGTCGCCAAAAATTAGTCGTCCGCTAACCCTTATGTATTTTAAGTTACTCACTGTATAGTATGTATGCGCGCCAGAAAATGTGCATTTTTACCAATGGATCTCAACCCACAACGTACACTTAAATATTCTCATATAAGGATTACGAATTTCAATCATCCGATGACTATATTATTAACTGACAAAAATTTGAGAATAAATGCGGATTCAGGAAGCGGAGCAAGACTAAGAACCGGGAATGCATATGGTGGGTTAGTTCACTCACAATAGATTGCAACCTCTGTCGCTATCCAGCATCAAGAAATATGCTATGCAGAAGGGATTGTGCATAATTAAAAATTCGGATATTACTAATTAACTAACTTGATTATTCATTCTGATATTTCCTTGTTCCCCTTCTTATTTCTAATTAATGTTATATGCATACTTCCTGCATAAATATATACACTTCTTGAGTAGTCACTATTTAGCATTCGACCAAACCTCGTTGCTAGGCGATCAACATTCTTCCAGTATTGCCGAAAATAAATTAATGTTCTGTATGAAACACAGAAACCCCTGAGTTATTTTTGGAGGATTCAACAGCATCAACGTTGGGATCATCTAAACAATCAAAGAGAATTGCATCCAATGGTTTTTTCATTATTTATTCAATTAAAGGGGCTTGCGAAGCACTAGCCAACGCTACCCGCCAATTGTCGTTTTCCAAGCCAAAGAATGTTCCCTTTCTTTTCAAACTTGATATTAAGAATGCTTTCAATAGCGTCAGGAGGGATCACATGCTCGAGGCAGTGTCCCAACTCTGTCCCGAGTTATTTCCAATAGTTTCTCTTGCATATTCTATTCCAAGCAACTTGCTGTTTTCCGGGAAAGTCATTAGGTAGGAATGTGGAATCCAACAGGGTGAAAAATCCGAATTTGCGAAAATTGGGCTTCATTAAACGAAGATAAATGTGAAGTAATTTGACTTTCCACCAAAAACACCGAAATAATGCCTCCATGGTCCTTTCGGAGAGAATTGATGATTTCTGTTTAACTGCTTTTGGAGATCTTGTGATTCTTGGTTCCCCGATTTGTGATGAACATGTTGCGAAGACTATTGCCTCGCAACAAAAAAGATTTTGATTCTGTGCACCCGAATCCGACATTTCGAGTTTCATTTGGGGCTATTCTTACTCAAAAACTTTATATCTTTCGCCTGACCTATTTGCTTCGCATATCTCATTGTTATCGTTTACATCAAGAACTTCTGGCTTATGACGCTGTTGCGTTGTCGCTACAATTCCTTCTGAACACTTTGTTTACTATAGTGGGATATTCTCCTGCTGCGCTCCCACTCCGCTTTGGGGGTATCGGGGTTCGTTCTTGTGCAGATCTTGCCTTGCTATCTCTCTTCATTGTCCGCTTCTGGAAATGTCGTTCGCTCTCTTTTTATAAACTCACCCAAACTCGGCGAGTTTACAAAATACCCTGTTACTGTTCACACCTCTTGAAAAGCCTTTGCTCGCAAGCCGATCAGATGCAACTAGCTTTTTTGAACTGCACCTGCCAGCCCTAATCGGGAGATTGGTTAAACGCTCTTTTGTTGGCATCCAACGGTGTACTTTTGGAGAACGAGGTTGTTCGAATCGGAGTGTGTATTTGACTTTGACTTGATATATGCCAACCGCTGATGTGATTTTATGATCCCTTCAAACGGATTACATGTCTTGTCTTGTTAAGGAGTGGTGGTTGATTTTTGCGCAATGCTCTACTCAATGGAGTGATTAAGAGGACTTTTGATTCCGCGGGATTTCCGTCTATCCTGCAACCGGTTGGTCTCTTTCAGGGTGATGGAAAACGTCTCGATGAGATGACTACAATCCCATTCAAGGGAGGTAAGTCTCTTGTTTAGGACTTGATTTGTGTGATTCCCTGTTGGAGACATTGTTGTCCAGAACGGCTTATTCGCCAGGCTATGTTTGCGCACTTGCTGAGGAAAAGAAAATATTGAAATACGCTCAGCTTTCAGAGGCCTATGAGTTCGTGGCCCTCGCCTTCGAAACCACAGGCCTGGTCGGTAAAGAGGCCGATAAGTTGTTACGGCTGGTTGGCGAAAAAATCGCATCAAAGACCAATGACCAGAGGGGGAAGAACTACCTCTCGATTCGCAAGCGTCTTTGTCGGACTGACCCTCAAGTCTGTGGCATTCTAGTTATTTTCTTTTCTTTCCATTGTTACCCTAAAAAATACAAGAACAACAGTAACGAATTGCTTGATAAAGTATTTAACAGTTGGGCAAAACAGGACACTCCGGATGACTCTCCGGTTTCAAATGATAATGAAAATTGTACAGTACGACCCCGGTTTGGGGCAGACCCCATGGGTGGGGCACCCTCGGGTTTTGGGGCACCCCCGCTTTTAGGGGCAGTTTTTGAAAACAGTAAATTTTTCATTCTATTATTTATTTTTGATGACCCCGGTTTGGGGCACTTATTTAATTTATTTAATTACAAAATGTTAGTTTATTTATTAATTATTAATTAATACTATTATTTCACGTGTTTATTTTGACTTTAGTATGGTTCGTAAAAAGAATTCAAAGATTAATTATGAAACAAAAATTAAAATCGCTAAAGATATAAAACATGGTCAATTTTCAGAAAGAGATCTTGCTAAAAAGTATAAAACGAGCAAAGGTATCTTTTTTAACTAATTATTAATTACAGGTACTATTTCTCGCATTAAACAAAATTTTGTTTATTATTTTGACGCGGGATTAACTGAATCCGATAGAATCAAGGAATCACATGATCCAAATAATGAATTAGATAGATTAGTTTTTGAAACTTTTCTACGTCTGAGAGATGAATTTCTTCCAATTTCTGGAACTATCTTAAAACTGATTGCAAAAAAATTATCTAAAAAGATAAATTATGAATCATTTAAGGCATCAAATGGATGGCTAGACCGGTTCAAGAAAAGACACGAGTTGCTATTTAAAACTATAAGTGGAGAAAAGAATTCATCTGACCTTTCTACGGTTTCCAATTTTTTTGCTGATTATGACAACTGTTTGGAAACTGTAGGAAGTGAAAATATTTTTAACTGTGATGAAACAGCTTTATACATAAAGCGAACGCCGTCGAAATCTTTTGTTCAATTTAATGACAAATGCAATGGAATTAAAATGAGCAAAGAGAAAGTTACCCTTCTCCTTTGTTGTAATGCACTTGGTGAAAAGTTAAAACCTCTATTAATTGGAAAATTCAAATCTCCTAGGTGTTTAAAAAATTTTAACGCTGAGGATCACGGAGTACTATATGCTGCATCAAAAAATTCGTGGATGACTAGTGATATTTTTGGGAAATGGTTATGGAAAGTAAATCAAGATATGATCAATGAAAAGAGAAAAATGTCTTAATACTGGATAATGCGAGCTGTCACAGAAATACAGAATATTCCAATGTTTATTTACTTTTTCTTCCCAAAAATACGACCGCTTTAATTCAACCCCTAGATATGGGAATAATAAAATCCTTCAAGTCCCTCTATTTCAATAAACTGATTGATTTTACTCTTATATTTGAAAAAGAACAGCTTTCTGATTTGAATTTGAATAATGTCAATCTTAGACAAGTCATTACAGTTGTCGGGGAGGCATGGAAAATGATGTCAGAGACAACGATAATTAATTGCTGGCAGAAAATAAATGAAAACAGATCAAAAATTTCGGATAATGTACAGTTGGACGAAGAATTAATAGATGACGTGATTTCAGATGTTATTTCAATGGATTCGACAGATATTATTGAGGACAAAATTACTTATGATGGATATGAATCTAAAAAATCATCAATTAAAGAAATCATAAACATCGTGAATTCTCTAGAAGATAATATTTTCAGTACATGTCCACAATTTTTGAAAATCTACTACGAATTTAGAAAAAACCTATCAGGAGAACTGAAAAAAAACCAATTCGGTGAGAAAATACTGATTACTTTTAATAGTATTTTTTGTTGGATTTATTAAAATTTTTAATTTTATTAAGAAAGGACTATGTTAGAATTTTTATTAATATTAAATAATTTTAATTTATAGTCTAAAATGCAATAAAAATCTATTGAGGAGAAAATAAAAGCAAAAAATCTTTACCCTCGCATTTTGGGGCACCCCCGCTTTTTGGGGCACTATGATAAAAATGCTGCCCCAAACCGGGGTCGTACTGTACTTATAAAATTTTCAAAAACAAAGATGAAGAATTTTTGGGAACAAGTCCTGTGAAGATAAGAATCAAGAGAATAAAAATGATAAGATATAGAGAAAATTGTTTCTGTGATGCAATGTTAGTTAGTTAGTTATGTTACCCCGGCTTCACTAACACGTAGGAAGCCGGCTGCAATCAGGTAGCGAGACGCGAGGATCGGGCGCTCCCAGAGATCCCGAATCCCAATAGGCGGAGACAAGTGAGGCGGTCCAGGACAGGGGAAAAGGTCTTCAGGGGTGAGGGAACGGTATGTTTCGGAAATGAGTGGATGATGTCCCGAGCGAATCTGAGCAAGCTGGACACGGAGATATCTGCCGAGTGATTGCTCTGAGGAGTGGACCGGCGGGGGGGGGAGAGTTGAGAAGTTTGTTGTTTTTAAGCATCCTGATAGCACGAGAGGGGATGTAGTCATGGATTAGTTTATTCGCAGTTTTCCCATTGTTGGTTGAAAGTATTTTTGAAGGAAATCTACATTGATCGGCCAAAGTAGAAATGATGTGTCTGTTGTTTTCTGGAATAGAGATTTTGTGACTTGGATGAGAAACGTCTTGTATTTCCTGTAGGAATTGGAGTCTTCTCATCGTCAAATGGTCTTCGACCGGTGATTGAGATGCAATGTGTGCAATTGAGACTATGAAAATTTTTATTCTACAAAATTCACCTTCAAATATATTAATTATGGGTAAATTACAAAATGTAATGCAAGATACAAAAAAGAAAAAAACTTTTAATAACTAATTTTATGTGTAAAAATAAATAAATTCAAATTTTAGTTCGACCAAACCTGCATAAATATAGATGTGTACACTTCTTTAGTAGTTTTTACTTGCCATTTAACCAAACCTCGTTGCTAAGCGATCAACTGTCTTCCTGGCTGAGTTACAGTGACTGAACATTCCCCCAGCATTGTCGAAAATAAATTAATGTTTTGTATGAAACACGGAAGTTGCTCAGTTCTCGTGAGTTATTTCTATGAAAAAACCAATGGAGGATTCAACAACATCAACGTCGGGATCATTTAAACAATCGAAGAGAATTCATGCAACGGTCTTTTATTATTTGCTTACTCAAGCGGTTTTCTTGCAATTATCTCACTATGTTAAGTCAAGGTTCCCAATCACTATTCTTTATATACTCTTCATGTATTACAAGTTCCTCATACAAGTGGTCATGATTTTTGGTTATTTTTTCAAAAAAGTTGTACACCCCGTCGCATCTACTAGCTTTCTAGTTTGGGAGTTGTTTAATTACTTCGAGGATTGTTTCTATGCTAAAGTCTGAAAATGCGTTCTCTGCCGACTCTTTTGTTAATCGGACTGTACTACCATCCCTCTCGTGTTTAACTTATATTTTTTCTAATACGATAAGCATTCACTCTCGCTAAACGTGAACTTTTCATTTGTTTTTTCAAGCGTCTCTAGTTCAGTTCAAAGAACTAATTTTGCTTTTGGAATTCTTTTCTTGCTTCATGGAGTCGCACTTGTTTCTCATCTCCAATGCAAGCAATATTTTTCATAGTTCTCCTTTCTCTGACTTTCGAAATCTGTATTCACTTTGGGTATCTTACCTTGCGTTATCAAACTTTAACTTTCCATTTTGGCGAATAAGTGTATTAGTCTGTTTGTACTATTCTTTGAGTTTACTCTGTTTTGATTCAATGTCAATACGAAAGAGAATTCATTTGAGCATTTTCTAAAATTAGAGATTTCTTTTCTTATTTAATTTCCATGTAATGTTTTAATTTCTTTTTAGTCAAATTTTATTTTAATAAGGCGTATTTTCAATTTTTTTATTTCACTGCATTTCAAGCTCGAATAGGCCAAAAATTATTTTTTAATTGGAAAGTATGAAATTTTCAAACAAATTAATTTATGTCAAAAAAACTTTAAATTTTTATTTTTTGTGTTTTTTCATTTTTTCTATAATTTTAATCTCAGAAGTAAGAATGGAAGTCAAAAAGCCAGAAATTGTGCATTTAATAGTGAATGGGAAATAAAAACGACTTTTGGGAATTCTAGAGATTGATTTAATATTTACAATCATTTTATTTTCTTGCGGGAACTTAAATCTATATTTTTAGATCAAAAAAACTATTCTTAGGCATAGAGGGTTAAAATGCTGTATTTATTAATACAGACCAACCATCGTTCTAAAATCAAAAATTTTCTGTTTTACTGACATTTCGAAGTGTTTAGATTTTGTAGCTTCTTAAAATTGGGGACTACAACCACGCAGTTTTACAGATGTTTCAATCCTCGACATTTCACCTTGACTTGTAAAGACTCTCAGTTTTAGTTGGTCGCTACCAAGTTCTTGTAAGGCCATTTATCACAAAAATAATGTGAGGTTTACATTTTAATACTCAGAAATGTGATATTGTATGATTAGTTTCTATTCTAGACTGCTGTAGTTTTATGATTTACCCTCCTAATTTAGCGCGGAATATTAAACTATGGAAAAGTATATTTAACTACCTAAAAGTACATAAATTCTACAATTAAAGTAGTACTGTCAATAAATTTCGAGTCGAGAGGTTCCATATGGCTAATGTTACATATATGAGTGATTGATATACTACTACGACAAATGTTGTATATCTTTGCAGTAATGAGTGCTGTAATGACTAAAAGTTGTATATTTAAACATATTTAATAAAGAGTGCTTTAATGGAAAGTGTTACACTTATTTCAACAATTTATTGAACTATCAGAAAGCAAAGGCTGATTGCAAAAAACGTGGTGGCGTATTGGCCGTGGTTGATTCGAAAATTACTTACAAATATATATATGGTAGACACTTCACTGTGATGCCAAGACAATTTTGTTAAAAAGGAAAAAGGACCTTTTTACATTGGACTCAATGACATCAAAAGAGAAGAGGACTATCGAGATTCCTACGGACGAAAACAGGTATTTCCACAACTTTGATCGAGTCATTGTTTTATTGGCTCAAAGGACAACCCAACAGTAGGCGAAATATTGAGGATTGTGTCGCGTGGATTTCATCATCATATTTTTGGAATGACATTGTGTGCCGTCGTCAGCTCAAATATTTATGTGAAACAAAAAGTTTATTTATTTTTGTTATTTTTCAAGTTCTTCCAACAAAACCTCCCATCTCCAAAAATATTACGAATGTGAAAGCCCTTAGGAAGAATGTGACAGCCAATGAGGAGAACAACAAAATGCAGTCGGTGATTTATTTAGACAATAGCATCGAATATAACTAATCCTGATTCTACTCCACTAACATTATTCGGTTATACTAATAAACTCAATTTTTTTTGTTTGAGTTGGGTTTATTAAATAAAGGAATGATTTTATGATCTCGATAGAATTGAGATTTGAATTTATTCAGTCACAACGAAAAGTTTATTTTAACTTGTGTCAAAAAATTGTTTTGTCTTTTATGTATTTGAAGTGCGTTAAACTCTTCGCATAGATTTCTTAAAAGATAAATTTTTAAAATCTGAACTATTATTCGATTGCAAAATTTTCCAAGGTTTGTGTTGGTCCAATTGCCTTCATAATTTATGAAGAAGTGCAAATCTGAATAAAATGTTTCAAAGCCTAGTATAAACATCAATGACTGTTAAAATCCATTTATAATTTTTATTTGTGGTTGAAAACTTTTTTAGATCTACCAAATTTAGCTGAAATTTTTCATTTAAAATACTCAAAAATATGAAGATTCATTTTATTTATTAACCCCCAAGCTTGCATAGCAAACCCAGCAGAAACAGTTATAGCTAACTAATCGAATGAAGAAGCCAAGAAAAGAAGGAAATGTCTGTGCCGATCAGCATTAGCCTCCAAATCTTTAATACAGTCTTCCGGATTTAAAAAGAGGTGGGGAATATCTGATGTGCCCAGTTCCCATTTGTCAGCCTCCTACCGTCGCTCACCCCACATAATTTGTTTTCGGAAGGGTTTTACGAAATGGAGATTTTTTCATTGGTGATGTGATCAAGGGAAGGCAGGAGATCTCCTTTCTACATCTGTGTCGTGCCAGATGGACTCGTCGCCTCACGGGTTGGAACTGACCCCAGCTGCAGACTTGCTTCCTTCGGAATTAAACCCCCGACATTAATATTCCAACATCCATAGCATAATCAGCCAGAGAAAATTCATATAACCGACATACATTAGTGTAGATAAGTCTCTACAGGTTTATATGCAGTTTACTATTTTTAAGAGGAGTCTGAAGAGTATTTGTTTGATTATTGACGATCCAGTTTTTTTCTGACATTTAGTCATCTAGAGGTGCCGGACTGCACTTTTTCGAAGATCTACAGAGCCAGAAAATGGGAGGAAAAAGGGGAGGAGATGTGTGGAGTGCCATTTTTGTTCGTTTTAATGGCTTAGGACTTAGGCAATTAATTAGTTAATTAATTTTTTATCATCAGGTAAACTCCTAAAAATAGCGATCATAACAATTTTTTGAAAATTAATTAAGGTTATTATTAATAGCTTTAAATAATGGGGAAAAAGAATAATTATTTAAAAATAATAAATTATCAGCCACGTGATAACTTGTTGACATGAACAGTAATAAGGTATACCTCGATGTATGGAATATTAGCCTCTAATTGTGGATGCCAGCAATCATATAGAAGGGAGACTGGCGAGTATAATCGCCAAACTACTCCTCACAAGTATGAGAGCCCTTTAATGCCTTTCAGCAAAGAGAGAAGTGGTGGTACTTCGATGTGAGAAACTGATCGTCTCAGGGTCAGAAAGGAAGAACAAATGTAGTCCCGACATTTAAATCCTCAGTGAAATTCCAGTCGTATCTCCACAAGAGAACCAACACAAACCCAAAGAAGGGACCACTCCACTTCCGAGCCCCCGGGGGAATGTTTCGTAAGGCAGTCCGAGGTTGTGAGTGAGCATAACGAGAAGGAATGATCCCCTATCGGACATCCCGCGGATCAGAGGCCTTCTCCCGCTTGTCCACCTTCGAAGGAGTTCCTCTCCGATTCCAGAGAACAAAGAAAATGGTTTTCCCGCGTGCTGTGAAGGCGGTATGCTTGAAGCCCCACCGCAAGGTTGGTCATCCCTCTGACGGCAGTTCACCGTGTTGGGGCAAGTGGCCCGTCGATTTGGCTGGAAGAGTGCCGACTTGGTGGAGGAGTTGGAGGACAAGCGCAGAGCCAATGCCGCCGTCTTCTACGAGCAGAAGAAGGCCAGAAATGTTTAGTCTTGTTTTATGCCCTCCAAGGAACTCAATCGACAGGCGAGGGAGTTGTTGGACAAGGACAATAATCCACAGTATGAGAAGCTCAAGTCCATTCTTTCTCTCTATTCCTAATTTACTTCATTTTTGGATGTTTTGTTATATTTAATTTTGTGTTATAAATAGGGCAAACACTTTTATCTTTAAAAAGTTGACTTTATTACCTATAAACCAAGATTTTTAACTTTAAAGTTAAAAAAAAACTTAACTTTATTTTTTCTTAATTTAAACTGGTAAAGTTCTTAGTTTAAACTTTTATTTCAGATAATAAAGATACAAGTAATTTTAAAAACTATTTACTGATAATTCACATAACGTAAGTTTACAGATTTTGCGTACTAAATTTTTCTATTTAACCTCAAAAAACTCCTGAATTACCAAAAGCATCGTTCGACAAATGCTGAGAATGGCTGACAGTTTTGGAATAATATTTTTCTATAAATTACTATTTAAGAACAACTTTGTACTAATCTATCATATTTTACTGCACTTTCTTAGAAGTTACTGAAATTTCCTCGTTTTCAAACATATTAATCAATTTTTTGAATACAGTCAACTCTCTATTTATTGCCACTAACGGGACCGAACAAAATAGTGGCAAAAATGAGGTGGTAAAATCAATAATATTTTTCCTTTTATCTTTATACCTATATCCATCAACCATAAATTGAATTTTTTAAGGGTATCCACGAAGTTTGGTTGTGTGAATATCTAGAAAATGCTGAATAATTGAAGTTTTTGAATTTTCAGAATTTTATTTTTTTGGTAAAAAAGTGAGAGTGACAAATCATAGAGGTGGTAAATTAGAAAGATTTGACTTTAATAATATGTAACTTTTAATCAGGAACTCTATCTATACAATTTTCAAGTCAATTTGGCAATTACGAACTTCAGGTTGCAATTGCAAAAATCAATTAAATCAAATTTATAGTCAATACGACTTTGGCTGAATTCCAATTTCTGAAAACAACAATTTTTGCTTTTGGTTTTTCCTAATAAGTATGTAATGTATGAGCTACGCAATTGACGTGGAAAAAATTAGGATGTAGAATTTTAAAAATAAAAAAAAACATAAATGAATTAAAACAATATCATTAGAAATAAAAAACATAAAATTAGTTCTTTCGTCATTAAGATTTTGGATCAAATTATCAACAGTTGCCGCTTTTTTTGTTCTCACAAATTAAAAAATCGATCTTATCAACAATCTGCAGTATAATATTTTTGAAGTATATATTATCCTATCGATGTGTCCCGCCCCGCATTCCTGTCTTCACTGTACAGCAGTCATACTCTGGTTCGGAAGATTCTCCATATCCTCCCCGAATCTTCAATACCTAAGATGACTGCCTACTTTGACAGTTGGAGCGCAAACGAATCGAAGCTGCCGTCGGACTGACATGACAAGATTGTGTGCGAAGGTCGGTTCGAGAGTCTCCTAAAGACATCGAATCAACACCGTAGAGCATGCTTGCTTGCCGGGAGGTCCACGGGGAGTGGAGAATGTTTGGATGCCTTCCCGATCGGAAGCTTGGGGACTCTCTTGGATTCTGACACACTGCGAGTTGGTATCTGTCTACGTATCGGTCTCAAAGTTTGTGAACCACACAAATTCCGCTGTGGTGCATCGATTGATCAATTTGGAATTCACCCTCTTTCCTGTCGAGCTCTCAACGACGTTATAAGAAGAGCTCTCGATTCAATCGGATTCCCATCAGTGCTGGAACAACCTGGATTGGACCGAGGAGATGGAAAACGCCCAGACGGGATGACTATCTTTCCGTTTTTAGAGGGAAAGCCTCTCGTATGGGATTCAACATGTTTCGACTCCTTGTCCAAGACAAACATGTTGGAAAGTGCCTGCAATGCCGGCACAGCTGCGGATAAAGCAGAGGACATCCAGAAGAAGAAATATGATGGGCTCACCGATCTTTAAGTTTTCCGGCCGGTTGCTGTCGAAACCCTGGGAAGGAGTCGTTGTGCTTCCTCAAGTGTATTGGACGTCTCAAGACCTTGAGAACACACAATCCTCTGGAGACGAGATGGCTCCTCCAGAACGTGTCCCGAGCAATAGTGAGGGGAAACAGGATCGCCATCAGTTCTTCTTCTTATTGTCCTTAACAATTTCTTTCGATTCATTTATAGTCAAATAAATAAGAATTCATATTTTTGAAGGTGCAAAATAAATTTGCTTGATTTTTTTTTTTTTTTTTTTTTTTTATCAAAGATAATCTGCTTATTAGGGTCAAACTACTAAGTAAAGTCAACAAACTAATAAATTGCTTGATTGAGACTAAATAAATAATTTTAGTGAGTTTGATTGATCGCATCAAATCACGACATATCGTTGGTTTCGGATATCGCAAAATTTTTTTTTGCTAGAAAATAAAATTTGATGGAATATTCGAATTTGATCTTAAAATAATCCATATTTTTATTAGTAGTATATTTAGCACAATTTCTAGCTTGTTTCAATTCCAGATATCAATTTCTGATTATCGAATTATTTTTTATATTTTGGTAACTTTTTGGGATAATTTTGCTAAACTATTTGCGACTTAATATTATGATAAGAATAAAATTAATTATTACAATTTTCATTCTTGTGGTGCGTTTATGGCTCAATCTCCCTCCGATCTAAGCCTTCCACAGGCCATAGTTTCAAAAATAATCAAAGAATCAGTAATTTAAATTACAAAATTTCAGCTACCTGAGGGAGTTTCCGTCTCCTCAGAAGCCAAAAAAGCAATAGCTAACGCAGCAA
Source organism: Octopus sinensis (assembly GCF_006345805.1). Taxonomy (NCBI): domain Eukaryota; kingdom Metazoa; phylum Mollusca; class Cephalopoda; order Octopoda; family Octopodidae; genus Octopus; species Octopus sinensis. The sequence continues at coordinate 149,138 of NW_021831287.1, read as the reverse complement.
GTGTATTTATCCTCTACATCACATCAAAGTTGAAAATTAACAATCAATTTAGTGCGACCCAAATAACCTTGGATAGAAACCGGAAAATGATGACTCCTGCTGACTGCTATGCCTCCCTTCATGAAAGGTCATTTTCTTCTTACATTCCTCATATAAAGCAGTTTATGGAAGGTTACGTGTTCATGTCCATTTTTTAGAATTTAAACTTTCCCATGCTAAGAAAAGGAAGAGTCCCAACGACATGGAATAGTCTGACGTTTTTTTTATTACAAATAAATTTTGTTGTTTTTTATTGTATTAAATTTAACTTAATATTAAAAAGTGTAATTTTTTTAAATATTTGAACTTTGAAGTAAATGTCACCAGATACTTCATTTGAGGAAAATTAAAAAAGGGCTATTTCTGTCAACGACATTACTCTTCTCCAAAAACCTGTTAAAGCTATTCTAAAAAGATTCCTTTTTAAAAAAGTTTTATTTAATGTCAAAAAAATCAATTTAAATTAACCCTCTTAAGTTATTTATCTCAGAATAGATGCAAGCCTAATCATTTTTATTTTTTGGAAAATTTGGACAATGTGTGATTTATATGAACTTTCTGCATTATTTTCAATTTTAATAGCAGAGTATTTTATGAGATGATAATGCAACAAGATATTTTATGCGAGATTATGATTTTCATTATCTCGAAAAAAGGTAAGATTTTTTAAATAATTTAATGATGATTAATTTTGATCTGATGTGAAGAAAGTGATTGATTTTGCACATAAATTTTATATTACTGCTTCTGTTTTGAATAAGTTTCAATCAAAAAACTTATTGACTTATAAACTTTATTGTAATTAGATTTTAGAAAATGTATGAAATTGTGTACACTGTACTATGTCTGGTTTATCATGTAAAGTTGAAGTTGAATTATGGATAAAGTTTTTAAAATATATTTAGCAAATATTTTTACAATGTAAAACGTCAAATAATTAGTGATAATTGAATTATTTCCAACTTATATACTTTATATTATTCAATACATTAAATAATCATGTTAACGCACATTTAGTCAAAACAATCCAAAAAAACTGTTATATTACATAAAAGTTAAAACTAAAAAATAAAATTTCTAGAAAATCTCCTTTCGTTTTAATCCGCTTTGTACAACAATTTGAGATCCTCAAGGCGCTTCACGATGTCTTCGAGTTTTTTTTCAAGGACAATGTTGTTTTTGGTCGGCATCTGAAGCGTCGTGGCTCCGAGGCAAGTAGATTATGATTAGTCGTGGCTGATTTCTCTGAAAAGAATTTACCTTTTTGTATTCCTGTCTTGTATAACGTCATGTTTCCGTATTTTAGAGTAGTTTGGGCTTTACCATTTCATTGTAGAAACAAAATCTCGTTTTCTTCCGATTGTAATATCTTCTGCTTTACCTAAGAGGGAGCCCAGTTTCTTAGTTTTGTGGTATAGTTTTTTGTCTTCTCTCTTATTTTATTCAGTTCCGTGATCTACTTTTTTTTCTATGTTTACTTTTAGTGACCAGTCTGACAACTTGTCTGGTATCTTCTGAATCAAGGCTAACCAAAAAAATAAGAATTCTTTTCTTGAAAATACAATACTGGAAATGTAAATGAATTGACAAACCAAATCTGAACATTTACGGAAAAATTGGAAAAAAACTTTTTTGTTGTACAGTCCGACCCCGCCCCAATAAAACCCTGGCCTTGGGGCACCCTCTGTATTTGGGGCACTTTTATTTCTAAAGTCCATTTTATAGCAGTTTATCCAATTTTCTACCAATAGAATACTAAATTAAAAAATTCCCGCTTATTGGGCCATTTTATAAATGAAATTTTTATGCATTATTTCATTATTGCGTGTGGTTTTGCCAAAAAAACTTTCCTGTACTTTAAGGAAAAAATTTTTGAGGCGTTGGCAAACACCATATATGAAAAGGAAATATCCAAGCTGTTCAAAGTCGGGAAGGGAGGAGTATCTAGAATAAAAATGGAAACTAAACAAGGATTTCTCCGACAAAATTTAATTAAAAAATTTTACGAAGAGTATGATGACTATAAATAATTTCAACATGGAAGACATTTTTAATTGTGATGAAACCTGCCTTTTCATTAAAAAGAATCCGAGTAAATCATTTGTCGCTAAAAATGAAAATTTCTTTGGTAGAAAAATTTGTAAAAAATAATAATCCTTTTATGCTGTTTTATTAAAGGTGAAAAGTTAAAACCTTTGGTTATTGGAAAGTATAAATCACTCAGATGCCTCAAAAATATAAGAACTGAGGATTGTGAAGTAATGATTTTAAATTATACATTTTTTCACAAAATCGAAAAATTTTAATTCTTTTTGATAATTCTACGTGTCATAGATGTCTAAATTATTCAAATATTATTTTCCTCAAACTTCCAAAGAATACAACTACCATTCTTCAATCCCTTGATATGGAGATCATCAATTCTTTTAAATTATCTTAATCAAATGTCCTTTATGAAGCAATTTGTATTGGCGATATTTATGAGAATTATAATGTGACATTATTGAAGATAAATATGCGACAAGTTATCATATTCGTAAGAGAAGCATGGAATCGAGTAACAAAAGACACAATAACTAATAAAATAAATGAATTAAGAATTAATGATTTCGAAATTAATCAAAACATTCAAGCTTAACTTTTGGAGACTCATATTTCAGATTTAGTGCAAATAGCATTGGATGGAACTGAAAATAACTCATATGATGGGTGTGATACTGAAATTGTGAATCATAACATCAAATACACGATGAATATAATTAATATTTTAGAACATTCATTATTTATTGTATGTCCCGAAGCACTTAATGAATATTATGTTTTTAAAATAAACGTCTGTAAGAAATTGACACCATAACGAAGTGGAAAAATGCTTTCATCTGCAGTCAATGTGAGATAAAAGTCGATAAATTAAGAACCCAGTCAGATTTGTGGAAATCCGAATTGATCCAAAGCTCCTGACGAATAATACTATCCCGAATAAAAAATTCGACATTTTGTCGACGATAAATCAAGCAACACGATTACACTTATCGAGGTTGGGATAACTTCAAAAAATTGTCTCAAGCTGATAGAAGTGAAAAAGTTCCATAAATATGACTTTCTAGCAAATGGAGCTAATCCACCGGGTAAAATTAAAAGTCCCTGTCGTTATGACTTGTGACGGAATTGTGTCAAAATTCTCCAAGAATCATTTGGAGGCGCTCGGAGTAGAGAACAAAGTAAAGACGTATATCCAGACACTATTTTTGCGGAAAACCATGCGAGAGACAAAGCACGATTATTAATTCCTGTTGAAGGGATAGCTTTTGAAAATTTTTATTTTAATTTTCTCAGCATTTAAAATAGGTAATTTTACAAAAAATATTTTTAATTGATAGTATTATATAATTATTCTCAACATATGTTCTCATAATTACAAATTGATTAACACTACCACACTAAATTGATAAAACTTTTTATTAAAAAACTGTTAGGGGGTGTCATAATCTCCTTTGTTACATCGTCATTTATTTGACTAGTTCTGAGAATCATAATGATTGTAATAGTTAAAAAATAATAAAAAAAACTTGATTTTTATTCATTGAACAATTAGTCTTCAGCTCTGTATTCAAATCAAAAATTTGGCTAAAAATTCTTTAACTGTTTTTAAATGGAATAAAAGGAAAAAAGTTTATCCGCAAATGTTACGACAATTTATCCTAAAATAATTTTTATTTATTTGTACCTCAGACATTGTATTCTCTAATTCACACCAAAAAACCTATAATTTATTTGCGATATGCTAATAAATATTTATCTCACAAAATAAAACAGTTTTAGAATGGTTATATCAATACTTAGTTTTTAATTAATGCTTCCGCTATTAGTTAATTCTTTTCCTCTCGAGCCAGAGCTAATTTTTTTGATGAGCACACTCATATATCTCACAGGGTTGGCCTATTCTGTGATTGTTCTCAAATTCGACTCCTTCGAAAACAATTGAGTCGCAGTGATATTTATAGAATAAAGAAAAACTTACAAGACTATCAAAAGCATCGATTCAAATAGAACTTAAATTCTAATTTTATGTGTTGAATGATTGTATCATTTTTTATAGTGATTTACCATTTTTCATAAAGTCGTCTTATTCAAGTAAATCAACAGTGACTAGTTTTCTTCTCCATCATAAATAAACTATATCTAGAGAAATTGTTATCAGAAATGACTAATCTAAACTCTACTAAAATTGACTTGAAGACTAAAAATATGATTAATATTGGTTACAATGTGAATCATATAAAAGACTCATCAAAAAAAAGTTATGCCTTTTAGTGCCCTTATTAATTTGCAGCTAACACAATTTTCATATAATAGCAGTACTGTACTATTGATATTCATATACACTTGTTTTGTTTCTAATTTTTATTCAAACAACAAGACAACAAATCAAAAAGTCATGCAGGCATAAACACTTGTTTATATGTGATAAAACTGGCATGTCAATTTGTTTATTTAAGAGTACACAAGTGGAATGTTTACACCAATTTGAATGTTTGTACACAAAACTAGAACAGCTGATGATAAGATAATTACTTCGGAACTGTCACTGATCATAATTAATCCATTCTGCTGCAACTTGTACTTTAAATATTCAGATTCAGTCTATACTTATAAAATGATGTTTATTTGTTTCTTATTACTTTTCTTTGGAGTTACAATTGTGGACAATTCTCGGGTTAAAGAAGACAATGAGCTTGAAAATGAAGAAGAAAATCAAATTGAGGACATGGAACAACACGACGAGGATATTTCTGAAGAGGATGAAGAAAGTGAGATCGAAAAAAGAGTAATCAGTGTGTATATCAACGTAGTTTCGTTCAAAATCTTCACGAAAGAAATCAAATCCTAGACGAAGAAAATCATCAAGAAAAAGTCCAAGAAAATTGATAAGAAAGAGCAGGCCAAGTAGACCCAAAATAGCAAGGAAACCAAAAACTTTGAAGAAACCTCGCATCCCCATAACTAAACCAAGGAACCTTCCAAAGCCTCGAACCCCCATAGCCAGACACAAAAACATAATAAACAAACCAAAGAAGCCAATAAACAAATCCCCAGTTCCTATTCCCATACCAAGGCAGCCGATAAAAAAGTTCCCGATTCCTATTCCCATACCAAAAGAGCCAATAAAAGAGTCCCCGATTCCTATTCCTAAACCAAAAGAGCCGATAAACAAGTCCCCGATTCCTATGGACAAACCAGAGGAGCCTTTAGACACGTCAGCAATTAGTAAACAAGAAAAAGACAAACCAGAAGAGGTAGAATCAGCAGAAAATAAAGAATCAAATTTGATTGAAGGATTGTCGTCTGGTGCTGAAATTTTCGGACAAGCAGCAATGGAAATAGTCAAAGAATTGATCCTGTCTAAGTTATTGCCCAAAACTTTTCCTCCCCAGCAAGAATACGGACAACCTGCCTATGAGGAGGAATCCAATTATGAAGAAGGACCTGTCTATGAAGAGGAATCCCCCTATGAAGAAGAATCTACATATGAAAATGAACCTTTTTATGAAAACAATAATTATGAGGAACCTGTTTATGGAGATAACGGAATATGAATAGATTTAAATTAACATAGTTAAAATATAAACTAAAATAATTAATCCAAATCACTAATTAACCACAACTAATAAAATGTTTTAACATTGAGTGACGTGGATTGACCCCCAAGCACATAAATAAAACTCAAAAATATATTAAAAATGACATAATTCTAGTATAATTTAAGTCTTTTCAACATATCAGAAATAACACTCAAATTGGTAGAATATTCCCTTTCGAGTTGACGCTCAAAACCTTTATTTTCGTCAAAGAGTGTGCCTTCATTTTGTCCAAATCCATACTCATGGTGAAGTCCAGTCAGTATAACCTGACCAAGCCCAACTCTACACTCCACAGTCGACACCAACGACCCTCTGATATCCCCCAAGTCACTTCCCTCACAGTAAAATCCAATTGGATTCCAAAAACAGCTATTTTCTGGGCAAATAAAGCTGCCTCCTCCATTATAATAAGCACTTGCCTCAATTGGGGGGTTTGTTGTTGAAATATATTTATAGGCGACTATTTTCGCGCCTTTATTGTTATTATAATTAAATTCCTTGTAAGTTGGCCCGACACAAGTTCCTAAAATCAAGAATTGGCGGGAAACCTGGGAAAAAGTGCAAAAATCTGTCCTCACATATTTCGAGAGGTCCATTTTTGTCAAATTCAATTTTTGAAGCCCCGAAATACCCGCCTGCACAAATGCCGAGGTAAGATCCTCCATTTTGAACATATTTGGAGATTATTTGGCATCCATTAGTGTCCAGGGTGGAGACAAATCCACGATCAAATCCCCCTGGGAAGATGATAAGGGAGGTATCCTCCACCCACGATCCTTTAATAAGGCAATTGATGGACCAGATTTGAGTTGAGGGCCCAGGATGTAGGTTATGTCGTAGAGTTTGTCCATTTTGAGATTAATGAGACTCGAGTAGATTGCTTTTGTAGAGTTAACAGAAGCACCCACATCCGCATAAATTTGAATTTTTAATTTTTTTAATAGCATGTCTTACCCGCGTGCGTATACAATTTATTAATAAATTGCCAATTTTATTCACAATATAAAATTCAGTAAAGAGGAAGATACGAACCAGGGGAGGTCGTTGTCGTAAGAGAGTGGTTCCGAGATTATTTTTTTGAGCCAGGAAGCAGCCATCAAACGTGTTTGTTTGGGAAGGGGGATCTCTCTTGTGCCACGGAAGGAGGACAGGGATAAATTCCTCAGTCGAGAGATTTTAGCAGAAGGTAGTAGCACTAGCGGGTCGCTGATTAGACCCAATGCCCTACGAATTGAAGAGGCACAGTGCTATGCGCCTAAAGCACTTGCAGTCGCCTAAGATACACAGCTCAGATGAAAATGGCCATTACAGAGGGTGCCTGATTCCCCATTTGCGGGGTTTGACACAAGTGAGTGAACAGTTCAGGTTTCTTCAGAGTTCGAGATTCTTTGTATTCTAATCATAGACTTATTTTTGTTAATTTAATGTACACACAAAGAAATGAATATCAAAAAAAAGTCATTACCGACTCGGGTTGGACGTACACTAGGTGCAAAAAAAAAACCGTTTTTTCGAAATATCAAAAATTTACTATGCAACTATATTGTTTTTATTAAAGAATTGAATAATTTATCATTTTTTAACACTAGTTTTATTTTTATATTTGAACTTGTAATCATTTTTACTTAACAAATTATAACTAACAAAAAATCAAACGCAATAAAAAACCGTTTTATTTTTGATTATTCAAAGTTAGTTTTCAATATGGTCCCCTTTTGCCTTAAAAAGCTTTTGTGCTCTATTCAGCATGCTTTCGATTAATTTTTTTTATAAAACTAATCGGTATTTCGTTCCAAATATTTTCGATTTTTTCTTTCAATTCCGAAACATTCTTTGGATGAAAGGTGTTTAATTCCCTCTTCATATGAGCCCATATATGTTCGATCGGATTTAAATCCGGTGATTGAGGTGCCCATGGTAAAAGGTTTACTTTCTTTTCTTGAAAAAATCGCATAGTCATCTTGGAAGTATGACATGGTGCCATGTCTTGTGGAAAATAAAGTCACTAAGCTCCATTTTTTTGCAGATTCCCATAAATGGTTACATAGTGTGTTGATATAAAGTGCGGAATTCATATTCCCGTGTATAAAAGCAAGCGAGCCCATTCCGTAATAGGAAAAACAGCCCCAGACCATAACTTTCCCCCCACCAAATTTTACAGTAGGCGAAAGGTTGATTTTTGAAGGCCTGTATGTTTTTCCGATAACAATATTGCCGTGTTTTAATATTAAAAACTTCGAAACTGCATTCGTCACTGAAAATTGTCCTCATCCATTCAGTGTTTGGCACAGTAATGAAATGCCTTGCCATGTTATAGCGTTTTTCACTATTTATTTTGTTCAATAATGGTTTTTTTCTACATACACGAGCATATATTTGCTCCCTTCTTAAATAATTGCGATGGATCTTTTACCGACTGTTCTTCCGGTTATTTTACGGAGATCATTCCTTAAGCAATCAGCTTTTTTTGGGGGTCCTCTTTAACCAGGTTGAGTAAAATAAGGATATCGTTTTTATTAAGAATTTTTGGTCTCCCCGAACCTTTCATTCTTTCAGTCGTACCATATTTAATGAATTTTCGGATGAAGTCAGCGATAGTTGATCGCGGGATATTAAGCTCGTCAGATATTTTTTAGTGGTCCAATTTAACGCATTCAAGCTTAGAATCTTTCCTTTTGTTATTACATCAAGCATTCGTAATTTTATCGAGGGGTAAAATTCTAAAAAAAGTAAAAAATGTCACACTCACCAGAATAAACGGTTTTTTATTGCGCTCGTGTAATTAAAATTTTTAATTTAGACATATAACACAATACAAAAAAAATATAACAAAATTGATTTAGGGTTAATTTAATGATTCCTTTCGATATCGACAAAGAAAAATCACGGTTATCTCTGCAAAATATGCCGTATTTAAAAAAACGGTTTTTTTTTGCACCTAGTGTATGTTCACAGACACAAGGCACTCAGGAAATCGTGAAGACTGGTCTCGAGTCAGCGGCCCATTTGTGCCTCCTCGAACGGATCGGACACGATTACCCGTTTTCTCTCAGCTAATGTTATCCTAATAATTTAAATAAATTATAATTTCATTACGTTTTTTCGTTTGGAGTACGCACTCTGTACTTTATTTTGTGAGTTATTAAAGAGAGTAAATTGCCAATAGAAATGATATTCAATTAGTTGTAACTAACATTACAAAAATTCGAGACCGCCGTAGACCGCAGATTATTACAACAACTATATGCTGCTCAGTGATTAAATATAAGTTTTGTTTGATCTATTTCAATTATGGAATGCCAGTTCAAGGAAATATTTCGATCCTTAAAAACAAAATTTTCAAACTATAGGCCTGATGGTAGAATGCTAACTATTCACAAATAAAAGTTTTAAAACCTAAGGCCCATTATATTTAGAAAAAGTTAAAATTTTTACAACTTTTTTCAGTCTTTTCTAAACTTTCAACAAACCCATTCAAATACTTATCACTATATCTTTGTTAGAACGTATCTACACAAATATAATCATGTTAGGAAAACTCTTGATTCATCTTTTAGTGCCCCCAGAGAGGAGACAAATCCCCCTAATATAAATCACACTGAAAACACAAAAAACATATAAACTCAATCTAACCTATTAAATAAAGCTACTTAAAAACTATTTTTGCAAAATTTTTCTTAATTGGAATGATCCTTCATACAAAAGTGAAATGAAAACTTGAAAGTACAAAAAGATTATTCAAAAAAGTAATAATTCGGTGATTTTTCTTGTTGATTGAGCCAATTAAAGTCATCTACACCTGCATATTTACTCTCCCCTTTTCTCAAGCCAACAAACTCGAAATCCTCCTCAACTCCCTCATACTCATAAGAGTAGTCCCCAAATCCAATCCCCGACGAATTCTCCAACACTGCTCGATTACCCACGTGACTATTAAATCTGCAGTCTCTGCTAAAAGATATCCTCAGTTGTAAACAAGCCACATAAAAATGACATTCTCGACAATTTTGAGCCAACACTGACGAGGAGACTGGCCCGCTGTGTACTCTTGTGCTCTCCAAATCAATTAATTGAATTCCCGCCATTGGTCCAAACAAATAAACGTGGCAGTTTTTTAAATTTTTCAGAACTATATTTTTATTCACAAGTTCGTCTCTGAATAAAGTAAGGGTCTCATTTTGGCGGGAATGAAAACCAAATGATTCCTCGACTAAAATTTTTGACGTTTTTTGAATATTTTTTGGCGATTTTTTGGTATTGAGTGTCGATTTAAAATTAAATTTTTTATGGCTGAGACGTTTTTGGCGAATAATTTCGAGTTTGTTTTGAAGTGCTTTGATTTCTGTCAATCTTTTTCGAATTGTAAAGGCGGGAATAAAATGGAGGGAATTTGTGGTGTATTTTATTAATTCGTCAATTTCATTTGAGAGTTGATCGAGGTGATCCTCACTTTCAGAGATTTGAGAAATTCCTTCGGAAATTGTTTTTATTTTGTTTAAAAATATTTGTTCGAATTTGTCTATTTCTTTCCCATTAGAACACATTTTTATAAACTAAGATTTAATTTCACACAACGGAAATAATTTAGATGTATTTTATTTCTAGTTACAATTTTAATTTAAAATAATTAAATAAAATTTAATAAAATATTTTTATTTAAACAAGAGTGGGAAAAAAACTCATGTCGAGGTGGAACCTTATTGTTTACGACAGTGCTGTATTAATTATTAGTCATTTTAATTTATAAGGAAAGAAAAAAATTAGTAATCATTATCCAAATATTCTTTTATTTGACTGGCATTGGCATTAAGTATTCCATTCTCTACAAACACAAACAACCACCCTTACTTCCATTAAAAAAGAACAAGGCCACAGCAATCAACAAAGCACAATATAAATTACCCAAGAAGAACAATTCCATCGCAAAGTACCCCCACTTATCGACAATCATCCCAACCAAATAAGAAGCTCCAGCCAATCCCAAATTTTGGATCGACTGCAATCTAAACTTTTTTAATATTCCACTACATTCCATAGGCAGTCGTTAAATGTGACAATTTTACAATATAGGCCACAATAGGCCACAGTGAGGCAGCCAAAAACGAATAGCTAACACCCAAAATTATCTAAAATAAACAAAACAGACAAACCACAGGCACAAACGGAGACACAAAAGTAAAAGCAATCAAAAAAGTCCCCAAAATACCCAAAATAATCGACAAAATCACCCACATCAAATTCCTCCCAGTTTTATCAATACTCAGCCCCACAAAAGGCGAAGAAAATGCAGAAACGAGATAAATAAGACTAAAATAACTAAAAATTAATCCAAACCTATTCACAGTCGTTGCAGTGTCCAAAGACAGTTCATATTTGAGCATACATAATGATCTAAATCATAAAAAATACAAAAAACAGTGCTATTCCTATAAAGGGGAGTATCGCCACATAAAAAGTACAAATAATTCCAGTTATTAGCCAAAAAGAAGTCCCAAAGTGAATAACATCCCTCAAACAGACAATTTGTACATCCTTTGTACATGTTTTAATCACTGCCATATAAATACAGAAAATAAACCTCCCTTCCTTTGCCCAGTCCGAGTCATGACTGCCATAATGGCAGAAGTAAGTAAAGAAATGACACAAACAAATACAGCCAAGTACAAGGCTATGCCCAACTGATGGTAGCCCGCTTGGATATGACGGGCTAGTTTGTAGAGATAAAACATTGATTTCATACAGGCAGTGCTGCCCTGGGCGAATTATATAAGGAATTAACCACACGTGCAAAACTTAGTTGGAGAGCAAAGACAAAGTTGAGTTCTGAACCTTTAAACCAGAGTGCTGCATATGAGTTTTGGACACTGGAAAGAGTCTCTCCCCCAATCCCGAAAATGACCCTTCCCAAATACATGACCCAAATCACGTGGGAAAATCCTCCCGAAGCAAACACGGCTTGTCCCAGGAGCAGAAAAAGTATGCAGAGAATTCCTCCGAGAGGGAGACCAGTGTAGCGGTCGACGAGGAATGAGCCGACAAAACACATGAGGACGTTGGGAAGTGCATACCATGTGTAGAAGCCCATAAAAGTGGCTGAGTTTATATTTAAATCACTTTTTATTGTTGCTTGAATAGCACCGGGAATATCAAAGCAGTAATAACTCCCTGAAAGTTATGTCTTTGATGTTACCGAAGCTGCTTAAACATAGGAAGGGGATGAATGAGTATCGAAATAATCTTTTATGTCGTGAAATAAAGCTCTTATTCTCCCAGTCATCGTTGATTGCCTCACTGGACATAACCACACTTTATATCTTTATTTAAAATGTAATTAATATATTAATACAACTGAATTTATACTATTATTCTTATAAAACATGTCCTGTCAAAAGCGTGTGGGCTCGTGGAAAGATCACCGAGCGAGGATGAGGTCCTTGTCCAACTGCATCGGGGTGACGTTTGTTCCGTTTTTACCGTGGGCTTAATGGTTAATTAAAAAAATAAAACATGTCATAATTACTCGGTCAATAAATTGTCTAGAAAATTTGCCAATTCTTCAATATTTTAAGAAATTTTATAATTTTAGTGGAAATTGACAATTCTCTGAAGGAAATTTCCAGTGAATTTCCAGTGAATTTTAAAAAAAATTACTGAAAATTAAACAATTCCACAATCTGGATGGTCCTCAAGAAAACTTGTGTTTGATTACTATAATTGGGGTTCGCACTAAAAGAGACATTTCGGTGCCTTGTTTTTGTCTTTCCTTAAACGATTTTCCTTTTTTTCTTTGAGTTTTGATTTTTTGGGTAATAAAAACAATTCTATTCTATTTTACAAATGCAGTCAAAAAGTCAAAGTTCCCACTTGATGAAAAACTTGTTGATTGTATGGATTTGATAGAATTAAAAAGTATATCTTAGTTTTTTTAATTTTTAGCCGCATTATTGAACTGTGCATTAATATCTATACTATTTCAGGTTTAAAGTGAGTCTTACCAAAAGCAAAGTGGAACAATAAAATTATGTAATAAACCATTTCATCATTATTTAACACCGATGGGGCCAACCTCTGAATTCTAGCACTTACGGTGTTGCATGAAGATGAGTGATTATAAAAAAAGAGTTACTCATTGTTTCTACTACTTTCGAAGTTGAAACTCAGTTGTTGATAAAACTTCCTGTCCACACCATTTAAAATATTTTTGATGTCTGTTGCGATATGTCTTTTTATGCTAGCTTTATATTTCAATTGGGTTGATCATAGGGCTATAGGGACCCAATCTTGAAATTTTATTTCTGACGAATTCCTTTTTTTTGACAATTTCTTCAATTTCTGAATGTAATGGAGCATTGTTTACACTAAGGGTTCTCAACCTTTTTTTAGTCATCGACCCCTTGATTTTTTTGACCCCCCTAATATTTAATCGACCCCTTAAAAAATTTTATATACATAAATCTATAATAAATAACAATTCTCTACACTACTGGGAAATTGTAAGCTTCCCTGGCTTTTCGTAGACAAATTCTCAACCATTCGTGGACAGATTCTTTATTAAAGGATCCACGTTTCAATTCATAATGTAACAATCCAAAAGACCCGATACAACCAATGAAATGTACATTGGCACCTCGCGAACTTGTTGAAACGACACTAGCCACTGTTACTTTGTTTGAACGACCCTTTTTACGGGATATGTTCATGTTGAGATTTGTTTCATTCATAAATAATATTGGAATTTTCTCCGATTCATATTCCAATAATGAAATAATAAAATTTTTTCTTTATTTAATTGACTATTGCCTTCCTCTGGTTCATACCTGATATCTTTCAAAGAATAACAGGAACCGTTTAAGTGGACTTGAATGGTTTCTTTTGACACATTTAAACTGAAATTAGAATTTAAAAGAATTTTCAAAGTCACATAAGTAATCCTCGGGTTAAGTTCGATTTGTTCAGAACGATAATTTTTATGTTGATCAAGACATTTTTTTGCTTTTGATTTTTTTGCTGATCAGGTTTATCCTTTTTTTTCACCTAACGATAGGTAGTAGTTTTTGGAACATCGAGAGATTTTGTAAGTTCCCTCCAGTCACCATCTCTCTCGTAGGCCCCGATAATAAGATTTTTTTAATTGAAACTTCAGACTTTTTTATTTGTGCAGGCAAACGAATGAAAAAATGAAATATTTGCGCAAACATGCAAATATATAGGTTTTGCTTAGTCACTTTTGCAATTGATCTCGCGACTTTAAATGCTGCTTAGTCACTTTATTAAAAACAGAAATTATTCTTTGTACCACTTTGCTTTTGACCCACTTTAACTTATTGTAAGAGAGAATTATTTCCTAAGCAGATTTTTCTTAAATAATTCAAAAACTCACATGGATTTTTATCATAACTTAAGCAGAAATATATTTCAGATAAGGAAATTACATAAACAAATGTGCAATTACATAAGTGTCGACATTGAAGGGTTTCTCAAAAAAATTTAAGAACTTTCAATGTCATTTAACCTGGATGAAACTGGAATATACTACTTCTATCCAGAAGTATTTACATGACTGTTTGGAGAATATAAAAACATCACAGATAGAGTATTTATGATGTTATGCGCAAATATGTTTGGAAATCTTGAATTGAAGTTTTTATTGGTTAGAAAATCAAAAATGCCAAGGTTTTTCAACAAATATGATTATCTGTGTTTTGTTTCGTATTGCAGTTTTTGAAAGAGCATGGATGGCCGTATATATTTTTACTAACTGGATAATAAACTTTGATTACCTTTTGAAGGCAGAAAAAATTTTGCTTCTTATAGACAATTGTCCTTCTCATTGCTTAGATACAAGAATAATTCAGCCAATGGATTTTGGTATTAGTAAAACGTTCAAAGTGCATTTTAATAAACAAAAATTGGAGTATCTTACTGGATTATTGGAAAAATAAAACATGTCGATATATAAACCATATAAACATTTAAAACTCACAGACATTGTTCTATTTATAAAAATGGCTTGGGAAGATGCATCTTCGAAAAAAAAATTTTAAATAGCAAAAAGAAGAAAATTGGAACTGAATATTATTTCGATAAAATTTAATAATTCGGTTGTACTTATGCATGAATTTGGCTGTTTTTATCTACGAGAAGTTTCTAATAAATATTTTAAATTCTGAAATTTTCCATTTCAAAAATTTGTCGCAAATTCGACAGGAACCTAGAATGAAAAAAATAGTTTACTGTATTATTAATCAAATAATGAACGATTTTTGAGATCATAAAATATAACATTTTTTATTCATTAAATGAACATGGTTCGATCAATTCGATTTGAGACAACAAAATTACATTACCAAATAATTATGAAATAACCTTCATAATAAATGATTACATTTTTGTATATATAGTCCTGTAATATCCCATTTTGTATTCCTTCCCCCTAATGAATGTTTGCAATGAAGGAATTGACTGTATAATATTCAGACTATTTATCCATTTTAGTAAAGGACCACCAAAAGGACAACTTTACCCTACAATTGGAACGCATTCACAAAGTCCAGACTCAACTAGAATATTATTTTTCCGAGTTATTCACTAATTCTTAAAATTAAGTATCAACTTGGCATATGACAGATACATACCAAAAATAATTGACGTCGACGAGTTCGTTGAAATTGCACAAATAGTCAAGTTTAAGCGAATGAACAAGTTCAAAGCAACTCCCGCCGATGTCATTTCGGCTGCAGAACGTGAGGAGTAAGATTCATTTTTAGTCTCATCATTTCTTATTTTAAACAAATCAAAATCAAAAATAAAAGCTAAAAACCTCCCAATTGTAATTGAGGCCTACATTCTAGGCTTCGACACAGAACAAGTTAAATTATTGAATATTCAGAAATTATGGGAAAAACTGCTAAACCCAGCAGGAATTACAAACGTGGAAGTACAGGCTTGGCGGCAATTTGTTGACAAATGGGTCCTCTATACTGACTCGTTTGGCAAGGCGGTCTTCGTCTACGACCAACTTAGAGAAAAGGGGGTTTGTCGCCTTGTATTTATTCAGAAAATTCGCATTCGGCACATCTTTACTCCCAGATACAAAAGAGATGATCGGAAAGCGTCTATTGGTTTTAAAATGTAATATTTGGGATAGAAACTGACCCAAAAATAAAACCACAGCCGACGATGTATTTGGTCTATCCCGTCTATTACTATTCTGATCTGTATTATGAATGTTACGCAATCAATGATTTAAGATGGACTTGGGATACGAAAACAGTAAAATTATATTTTTAAAAAACAGAATTCCTGTTACCACAAGTCTTATCAAACTAATATTTTTGACCCAATGGTAGCCAAATATGACTGGAAAATGTCTTGCTATTATTAATTTTCAATTGATTGGTTTCTTTGAATATTTCATTTTTTTATAAGTACTATAAAAATCACGATTTATTCAATAAAACAAAACAATTAATCGGATTAAGGTTCCCCGTTTCTGATGGCGTCAAATACAATCTTAAATTGTATCCAAAAAGACCTCTCCTTGGACAACACTTCCCCGAAGTTCGGGAACATTCCCGGTGGTTGCTCAGCGTCTTTGGAGATGTTGATGATACTTCTAGACCTATAAAGAAGACCAATATATTGAGACTAAATTTGCCCTAGGGAATTGTGTCGGTACATCAAAAAAGGCTCCAAGAACCGCTGAAGGAGGCTAGATCGTCTGAATTTTGTTATTTTTGGTAATGAAGGTGGTTTTCTGATTCAATAAATAAAATAACTAAGATATGATGAAGGAGGACTTGTATTCTCTGTCCTTAATGCATAAAAAATGGGATTATTCGGGTCATTAAAGCAAACAGATTTTTTTATAATAGCGAAATACCTCAAGCGCAAATACAGCATCTAAAAAAACTGGGAAACTTGACTTAACATACTGAAAGAAATGTAGGAGAACCCTTTAATTGAGTAAATAATGAAAAACCATTGGATGCAATTCTCTTTGATTGTTTAAATGATCCCAACGTTGATGCTGTTGAATCCTCCCATTGGTTTTTGCATAGAAATAACCCAGGGGTTTCTGTGTTTCATACAGAACATTCATTTATTTTCGGCAATACTGGAAGAATGTTGATCGCTTAGCAACGAAGTTTGGTCGAATGCTAAATAGTGACTACTCAAGAAGTGTATATATTTATGCAGGAAGTATGCATATAACATTAATTAGAAATAAGTAGGGGAACAAGGAAATATCAGAATGAATAATCAAGTTAGTTAATTAGTAATATCCGAATTTTTAATTATGCACAATCCCTTCTGCACAGCATATTTCTTGATGCTGGATAGCGACAGAGGTTGCAATCTATTGTGAGTGAACTAACCCACCATATGCATTCCCGGTTCTTAGTCTTGCTCCGATTCCTGAATCCGCATCTATTCTAAAACTTTTGCCAGTTAATAATATAGTCAGCGGAAGATTGAAATTCGTAATACTTATATGAGAATATTTAAGTGTACGTTGTGGGTTGAGATCCATTGGTAAAAATGCACATTTTCTGGCGCGCATACATACTATACAATGAGTAACTTAAAATACATAAGGGTTAACGGACGACTAATTTTTGGCGACTGAAAAATGGCATATGAGGGCATTACACTGTAATATTAGTATGCGATTTTTACAAAGATCGTAAACTGATGACATTTGCAAAGGCCTCTACATCTAGGTAACGAAGTCCATAACACGAAAACAGACCTCTAATAATTCAAAATATTTAAATGTACATAGAGGATAAGCGATCCAATTTATCAAATGAGTTGTTTAGTATTTTCGTTAACGAGACTCCACCACAGATACTAATATTAATAAAATGATGATTACAATTCCTCCAAGTTAGTTAAATTAGAGAATATTTCTCCATTGGGAAAAGTAATGTCGTTCGCAATAATAATAGATTTTGAATGTTCGGCAACATTTTCTGCATTGAATTCACAATTTCTCAAAGATCTAATTTTAATTGAGCAATTCTTTAAAAACCTTTGTGTTAAATCACAGTCACTTTGAATCCCAAAGTGAACAAAAAGCAGCACAAGTGGAAACATTATAATTAAGCGTCAAATTTTATTGTCAATATCTCATTGGTTAGACATTGAATTAATACATTTATTAAACTGTATTTGTTAATATATATTACTTTGCCCTTAATTTTCGTGGAGATGAAATGGGGGTAGACTGCTACATTTTTGGTATGATTCTTGAATCTGTTTCATATTTACTGACTTGTTTGTGAATCCGTCGTCTACCACACACATCAGAAGTCTCACAAATAAACAAACATTTTCTCTCTTGGTGTCTCATTTACAGTCTTCATGGCAGGTTCCACATATTTGCACGTCTGCTCTGCCCTATTACTGAAATATCTACCTACTTCATTTGCAGCCCAACTGTGTTAATTCACCAATACTTCTTACACAATCAAATAAAAAAACTTTATTGAGTTTAGTCAAATAAACTTGACAGAATTGTGAATTCTTTCATATCTCAATCTCTTACTATATCACTTTAGAAGGTGACTTTATTTCCCACAAATCAAAAAGAAGATTTTTACCAAATTTCGTATTTTTGATTTTTAAATCAAAATGATGACAGTGCATTACTTGTTGCGTCATAATACTTTCTTTTATCTCACTAGCTTTTACAGTTTTAAGTAAAGTAAATATATTCCTTGAACAATTACTACTCTTTTTTTACTTCAGCAAACATACTCTGGAAAGCGGAGGTAAAGCTATGTTTAGCCGATGTCGAAATACCATTCCAAAAATCGCAAAATATTTTAGGAGTAATATACAACACCCATAGTCATTCTCGCAGCAAGTGAATAATGTGATCATGGGATGTATGAAGAAAATCAACATTCTCAGAGTTTTCCTTCAAAAATGCAGGCAGTTGACAAACCTCGCCACTCTCAAAACCGTCTATAAGCAGTAAATAGAACCCACAATTAGTTACGCCTGCGCAGCGTGAGGAAATACAATCAGCTACACCAATCTGGAAAAAATTTTCCAAAATTCAATAAGAATCTGCAAAACTCTAGAATAACCAAACGAACAACTAAATGTTGCCATTTTTGAGAGGATCTTGCGAAGAAATGAGGGGGAAGACACACACATTGACAAACCCGACGCGCCCCTATAGAAAATGTGCAGAAACAAGGGAAGAACGTCAGGAAAAAATGAGGACCGTCCTTAAAGAAACTGGAATCACCCGATTAGTAATGCAACCTTAAAAATTGGCCTTAGCATTTTCCCTTACGAATACATAAGTTAATCCACTTGTACATATTCTACAAGTTGGTATCAATGTAATTCATATATAGCTAAAAATTTTAAAAGGAACGACATTTATTAAAACGAAACAATTAGTCTAAGATATGATAGAGGAGGCATTGGTGGAGGTACTAAACGTGAACAAGCAACCCGAACTATCTAAATGTGGGAGGCAACACTTTTTTGGTTCGGTAATATCTCGCCAGACGGTGGATTTTGCTCTCGGTGAGGAGGAGTCTGTATTTGGAATCCTTGTCCGTCCTGTTTTTCTCGAGGTGTTTGCGGATGCTGATGGCCTTGCTGATCAGCGAGTACAAGTCCTCGGGACATTTCGGTGCCAAACCATTCTTCTTGAGGATCCTCAACACCTTGTTGGAGGCACACCGAGATATATTCGGCACTCCGTAGCAGTCTCGAAGTGTTACTCCTCGAGGATGTTTTCCATAATCAAACCTATTTGTGAGGGTTTCTGACCCTTTCTGGCCAGACGGCAGATTGTTGTCTCAATTTCCTGAGGAGTCAGACCCACCCATTTTGGACGAGACTTCTGGATTGGCAGAACAGAGCGAGACTTTCCCTTCCTACTCTAATCAATGGTTTCTCCAAACCCTTTTCCATACATACGACCCATGTTTGACAACAAGATATAACGTGCTTAATATTAATTATTTTTATTAAAATTATTTACGAGTTTAAATTCATAAAAAACAATTATTATATCAATTATAAATTTGGACGCTTTTTGTTTCATAATAAAATCTATTATCTTCATTTACACAGAATTATTTTATTAGTGGCATCGATAAAACTAATCATTGACCACCTTATCCGTACTTGTACTCAAAACATATGCAATTCCCCCTTCGACGATAGGGGTTGGAGACAGACAACCCTCCCGTTAGTCTTTGACAATCTCGGCATCCGCTCATGTTCCGACTTATCATTCCCTGCTTTTCTCTCGTCCCTCTCCCCGAGCCACACACTTGTCATATAAATTCTACGCTCCTTTTCTGAATTTTTCTTGGACACAAATGTGGCTCATTTTAGCGAAGTCTGGAGGGAACAATGTCTTGACATAGGATCGAATAGGATGCAAGCAAACTTTCAATCTGCTGCTCGAGTCGTCCAACCAACACCCCCGCGCTTGCCTTCTTTCGGCAGCATCCCCGGCCAGTTGAGTATGGCTTTGCACATTCCCGAACCCCTCACCCTCCTTGATTATGAATCGGTAAGGATTGGAATCTCTTTGCGCTTCGGAAAAGACAATGTGTCCCGCACGTGCGTCGTTGTGGCTGCACTGTTGACTCTTTCGGTCTTTATCTATTATCGTGCAGAAGGAGTGCCGGACGTTTTCCAAGGCACTCAGCCATGAATGACATCATACGGAGGGCCCTCGATTTGGCGGGATTTCCTTCGGTCCTCGAACCACCAGGTCTCGACCGCGGTGACGGGAAACGTCCTGATGGGATGACCCTTTTCTCTTTTGAGAACGGAAAAGGTCTCCCATGGGACGCAACCTGCTGGGATACTTTTTCTGCTTGACTTCGTGTGCTCTGGAGGCTAAATCTGCTGTTAAGAAGGCTGAAGATTTAAAGCTAACCAAATATTCTGCCCTTTCGGACGAGTTTTTCGTGATGCCAATAGCTGTGGAGACCTGGATGCTCTTGGTCCAAAAACGGAAAAATTCCTCCGCAAGCACTGGGCCAAAACCAGCGGTTCTCGATTGCCGTTATCCGGGGGAACAGTTTGGTGATCCGTCAGGCCGCTGGCCCTCCCATCGTTTAATCTTTTAACACTTTTTACAAAGCCAATAAATATTAAGATCTTGCTTATTTTTTTCTATTTAATGTTAAATTCTTGGATGATTCTCCAGATTTTGTAATATAATTTTTTAGATTTATGAATTTCAATATCATTCTAACTCAGCGTGGTTGAAAATGTAATCATTATATTTTGTAAATAAAAATTTATATGGACAAATTTCTAATTTTGAATTTTCTTTCTAAATTAATGTCTTTTATATATCTGTTTCTAATTTTGTTTTAAGTTTCCTATCGTATCTGTTTTAATTTAAATTTAAGTTTCTGTCTCTAATTTGGAATTTTACTTTTCACGTTTGCATTTTAATTGAAAAATTATTTTGTCGCTCCAAAATTTATATTGGAAGATTATTATAAGTGAATTAGATGATTATGCAAATATGTCGATATTTTAATTTGTTTGTTTTCGTAGAGATTCTTCTACCAATGTCAGTGAAAAGTTAAGTCCTAGCCTTGCCGACGATTCCTAAGATTACAAGGCAGAGAGAAAACTAAAAATAAAGAGAGAAATACCTGCTTATTTCGAACTCTTAACTCTTCATTCTAAGCATTGGCGGACTCCGGATTGCTGCAGGTCTTGGGTAGAGATGTCACCAAAAAAGATTCGACGCAGGTGGCGTCCCAAAAAGGGACTTGCCTTCTCTGAAAGGAAATATCCTCATCCCCGAGACGCTTACCGTCGCTTCGAAAAAAGCCGACAGTGTCTAAAGGGGAAGAAAAATCAGCCGACTCTAGAGCCCAAATATTCTAAACTGATTTTTAAAAAATGAATATTTCAATAAATATTTGTAGATTAATTTGGATTTTTTAAATTTTCGTTGAAAAAAATATTTTATTCAAAACGTAAGATTTAAAAAATTGTTTATATGCTTACTAAAATACAAATCTCAAAATAAAATAGAAATGATAGTTTAATTTTGAAAAGTTAATATTCTCGAAAATGAAAATTCCGCATTCGAAAATAAAAAAATCTCAACGATCGAGATTTACGTTACGAAACGTAGTTTAAATTGACTGTTTGAGCTTACTGCGTTCAAAAATGCAATTTCCAGATAGACCACACCAGCACTATTACCAAAACTTAATCAGCAACGACATGAACAAAATTCATATAAAACGACCAAAAAATGCATTTTTTATTTGGTCGACTGAAGCTCGAAAACATTTTTCTGCGAAGTATACAAATTACAGAAATCATGAAATTTCAAAACTGCTAGGTCAGTTTTGGAATGAAATGAACGAAGAAAACAAAAGACCCTACTTCGATAAAGCAAGAGAAGAGAGGATACTTCACCTTAAGACTTATCCAGACTATACTTACTGTCCAATCCGAAAAAGAAAATCTAAAAAATCATTCAAAAAACCGTTAGAAATTCCAAGCACTACTCAAAATGTCGAATTCGCTACATTTGATAAAAATATAATTCAATATGATTATTACTTTCAAAACTCAGAGAACCTCCAACCAGATATTTACTACACGAATTTTGACACGATGGAATATTTTGAACCTCAATCATATTCGACAAATAATGACTGGTATCCATTTTACGGATATAAGTACTGATTTATGACTTTCTTAACTGTTTAATTCGTAAATTTGCATTAAATTAGTTCATTTTATTCCTTAGTCGTTCTAATATTGACTTTAACATACAAGAATCATATATTGCATTCCGTTAATTTATCCTCCCACATTTTTCCTAAACTTAAAAGGTCTTATTTCAAGAATATTCAGTTGATTTTGTCACTCCCTATTGGTCCTATTACTAATTTCCTGAAAGTGTGGATAGTATACAGAATTTATAGGCTTTAGTTATAAGCAAACAAATTGAATTTGAAGAAAAGTAGTTTTGTTAGAGAAGATAAATATATAAATGAAAATAATAAACTGATTTAAAGTATGAAAGGGTAAAACAAATAGGATTCGCCAGTGACTGCACCCCGCATAGCAAACGAGTCACCTCGCAAGATTGCTATAGATATTCTCTGGTACAGCCAAAGGGTTTCCCGGTGGTTAAAGGTCTTCTTTCCGATCAGTTTCCCAGTTATAGACAGAACCCTTTTCCCAGGAAAGTAGTTGTATATAATTATAATTATTGACAAATGTTTTAAATATCTGCATAATTTAAAAAATGAAATTCAATTTTTATTTCTAATGATTTCATGCTAAGTTAAAATGCAGATTTTGTGCAACATTTAGATTTTCTTTGGTCAATTTTAGTAAAATACATTGTAAAATAATTGATTAGAAAATACAAGAAATAATCGGCTTAAATGTGGGCATTAACCAAGTGTCCAGAATTTTATTGATTAAAAAGTGTTAATTTTAATTTGTACAAAAATAAAATTTCAGTGCGAATATCAAAGATTCCTATCTTGTACTATCAAAAAGTACAATTCTTTCAAAAATAACATAAAATAAGGAATAAAACATCCAAAAATGAAGTAAATTAGGAGTAGAGAGAAATAATGGCCTTTAGTTTCTCATACTGTGGATTATTGTCCTTGTCCAACAACTCCCTCGCCTGTCGATTGAGTTCCTTGGAGGGCATAAAACAAGACTAAACATTTCTGGCCTTCTTCTGCTCGTAGAAGACGGCGGCATTGGCTCTGCGCTTGTCCTCCAACTCCTCCACCAAGTCGGCACTCTTCCAGCCAAATCGACGGGCCACTTGCCCCAACACGGTGAACTGCCGTCAGAGGGATGACCAACCTTGCGGTGGGGCTTCAAGCATACCGCCTTCACAGCACGCGGGAAAACCATTTTCTTTGTTCTCTGGAATCGGAGAGGAACTCCTTCGAAGGTGGACAAGCGGGAGAAGGCCTCTGATCCGCGGGATGTCCGATAGGGGATCATTCCTTCTCGTTATGCTCACTCACAACCTCGGACTGCCTTACGAAACATTCCCCCGGGGGCTCGGAAGTGGAGTGGTCCCTTCTTTGGGTTTGTGTTGGTTCTCTTGTGGAGATACGACTGGAATTTCACTGAGGATTTAAATGTCGGGACTACATTTGTTCTTCCTTTCTGACCCTGAGACGATCAGTTTCTCACATCGAAGTACCACCACTTCTCTCTTTGCTGAAAGACATCAAAAGGGCTCTCATACTTGTGAGGAGTAGTTTGGCGATTATACTCGCGAGTCTCCCTTCTATATGATTGCTGGCATCCACAATTAGAGGCTAATATTCCATACATCGAGGTATACCTTATTACTGTTCATGTCAACAAGTTATCACGTGGCTGATAATTTATTATTTTTAAATAATTATTCTTTTTCCCCATTATTTAAAGCTATTAATAATAACCTTAATTAATTTTCAAAAAATTGTTATGATCGCTATTTTTGGGAGTTTACCTGATAGCCAAGTCTGTGTTAATAACTAATTACCTTAAAAATGTATTTTTAATCTATTCCTAGTATAAACAGAGAGAAATGGGCTCATGTTAGATGGAGATTTCCAACCAACCTATAAAGTCCTGTTATATATTTAGTTCTCTATTTGTCGATTGCAAAAAATTTCTAAAACGTTTGATTTTTGCACCAAATTGTATATTTTTGCAAGAAATCGTCACTTAAATGAACCAACGATAAAATTTCATGTTCTTCAATATTGTCAGATTCTAAAAAGAATTTTCATCTTTCGAAAAAAAATTTGGCAAACAAATGAAGTACAACAAAAATATTCGATTTTAAAATTCAAGTCAAATCATTTTGACAAAACCAAAAATCAATTTATTAGTTTGATATTATACTTTTATAACTGTTATATTAGTAAGTAGTTAATATTCACAATTTAACAATTACAGTCGTATATATTGAAGAGAATGTTCAGTTCTTTATTTTCAGGTGCAGCCGTTGAAGTCGTCCTTTGGACATAGGAAGTCGTCCGTGGCACGGTAGAAGTTGTCCGTGGAACGGTAGAAGTCGTCCGTGGAACAGTGGAAGTTGTCCGTGGCACGGTAGAAGTTGTCCGTGGAACAGTGGAAGTTGTCCGTGGCACGGTGGAAGTTGTCCGTGGCACAGTAGAAGTCGTCCGTGGAATGGTAGAAGTTGTCCGTGGCACGGTAGAAGTTGTTCGTGGCACGGTAGAAGTCGTCCGTGGAACAGTGGAAGTTGTCCGTGGAACGGTGGAAGTCGTTCGTGGCACGGTGGAAGTCGTCCGTGGCACGGTAGAAGTTGTCCGTGGAACAGTGGAAGTTGCCCGTGGCACAGTTGTTGTAAAAAGGGCAGCTGAGGTATTTAGATAATCGTATTAACCTGGATATTGGCATAAAAAATATAATCTATAGCGGCATGATATGTCATTCCAACGTCCACTTCTAGGCAACATCACAACGCAGTCTTCATTTCTACGATTATTTGGTTCTCCACGATTCCAAAAGGAATAAACCAAAAAATATAAATTGCACAAAAACTTGTCTACGATTATACGAATCTACAAAATAACGTTCTCTTGCAATGTCGTTGAGACCAAAATAAAAATTAAATCCTACTATTCTAGCAAAATTATCTATTTGTTGTAAATAACGAATATACTTGTAATATACACTCTTATTGCATGAGAGTTAATGACAGCCAAAGCCCCCTTCCTTGCTCTACAATAATTCTGGGCGTCAAAATAATTCATTTTTCGATAAACAAGTGAATAGCACATTCCCCGATAGCATTCTGAATTTAAATTTAAATGGTCTTACTTAGTCCTACAACTGAGTTTATGGCTATAATAAACAATAAGTAAATCATTGTGTATTCGAGTGGGAGATGATAATATATTTAAAGGGGAGAACAGCTGGCGGTGTTTTCTTTTAAGATTTATGGATATTCTACAAGTTGAGACAATTTAGCACTATTTTTAAGTAACAGAAGTTTTAATAAATATTGGAATTAATATTTATTTTTCAGCTCAAATTCCAAAGTTTTATTAACAGTACATACCCTCTATTGCTCGCCAATTCTATTGCTCGCCATTTCTATAACTCGCCACGTTTTAGTATTAAAAAATTAAAATTTATTATTAAAAAAATAATTTTTCAAGACCATTCTACAAGACCATTCCATCAAAAAGTGTCTGCAGGAAACGCCGACCAGGACAAAAATTACTTAAAGATAGGTTTAACATTTTTAGCCAATTTTCAGATTTTCATTAATGCTTTGCGAAAATATGACTGGATCCGATAAAAGAACCCCTTTGATGATCGGGCAGTTTAAGAAACCAAGGTGTTTTAAAAACTTGAACGTTGATGAATATTTACAATACCGGAATTCTTCAAAGGCTTGGATGAACATGGAAATATTTAACGAATGGTTGTATAATTGGAACAAGACTCTCAAACAAAAACAAAAAAAGATACTTTTGGTTGTAGACCATTGTCCTTCGCATAGAATAACAATCGAATTAAGTATGATAGAAGTTTTATATTACCAAAAAACACGACTACTGTGCTTCAACCGATGGATCAATGAATCATTAGATCATTCAAATCTCATTTCAACAAATTTAAATTTAAACATATAATTGAACAAATAAACTACGGTGACGCAACTATTGAATGCTATAAAAAATTAACCCTGAAAGATGCAGTCTTATTTTCTTATCTAGCCTGGAAAGATGTGTCAGTGGATACAATATCAAAATGTTTTCAGCACGCCAAATGGGAAAACAGAATTGTAGAACCTATTATGGGAGACCATAAAATAAAAAATTTCGAACAAATTATAGAAAAATTAATGATCACAGATCCCATAAAAGAGGAGGAGTTTATAGACTTTACGTACTCTGAAAATGACGAACTTCATGAATTTGTTCAAAACAATAACTATGAAAATAACGATGAAAATGCAATTTTAGACAGTTCAATTACTGAAGATTGTGAAAGAAACAACTGTATTACACATCGAGATGCGATAAAATGTATTTCGGACCTCAAAAAATATTTTTCACATGACGATAATCTTGATGTGAATATGCTAGAAAGTTTATTAAAAATGCAAAAAATATAGAGAAAAGATCATACAAAAAACTATAAATGATTACTTTACTTAAAATTTTGGTTTTTTTAAATAAATGTTTCGGCTATTTATTTAAATGTTTAGATAGTTAAAAATTATAGAAATTTTTTGTTGATAAAAATAGGATATTGATTATTTCTCTTAGTCGCCAAATTTTGGCTTGGTCCCAAAAATGGCGAGCAATAGAGAGAAGACTGTATTTTACAAATAAAATGGGGTATATTCAATCTAAAATAATGGTTTTATGAATTAATAAAAGTTGATTATTGTTAATTTAAATAATTAAAAATGTGATTTTTTATGAATTAATTTATCTAACACAAAATTTGTTTATTTTTTGTGGTGGGTACATATTTTCTGTAATAAAACTTTAATATTTATATCTTAGAAATTATATTTAAATAAATTATGACTGAAAATCATATTAATTCCGAACAAAATTTGTCTCTTTTTATTAAAAGAGCTCCAGGAAAACGTCAAATCAAACACGTCCAAAGAGACAAAATACCCGAAATCTTACTCCAAGAAGAATCCGATGAAAGTGACAGCACGTGCAAGGAATCATCCAACATGGAGTCCTCTGATGAGTCCAGCGAGACCTCAATTCCCCCACAAAAACCCATAAATAACTCCCCAAAAGACTACGGAGAACCCCAATCACGGAATATTTCTCCAATTTGCATGATTTGTCTACGGTTTGGCATTTAAACTAACAAAAAGAGCCTCAAACGAAGAAGTGGTGGTGTGTGACTCCTGTGGGGTGTCAGTCCACGAAGAATGCTATGGAATATCAGAGAACACCTCCCAATGTGATGATGTGAGTGTCGAATCCTCAATCTCAACCGAACCCTGGTTTTGTGCAGTCTGTTTATTGGGCAATGATAAGCCAGTAGGACACAATTGGTCTAATTAGGTGTGTGCTTTGTGTCCTTGTTCGGAGGGGGCATTTAAGAAGACGGTTTGTGGGCAGTGGGTTCACCTTGTTTGTGCTCTGATGGTCCCGGGGGTGGCTTTTGACGAGACTGAGGGGGTCAATGGAATCTCTCTGCTGGAAATGAACTATTCCTCCTACGGTTTAAAGGTGGGGAGTCCATTTAATCCAAGAAATGTTCCCTGTGTGAGGATTGGAGATATTCTGGGACTGGAGTGACCATTCAGTGCGAGTCTGGGCTGTGCAGGACATATTTCCACGTTTCCTGGTGTTATTCCGTGGGTTAATCCCCAGTGCTCTCATGTCTGGATATTTGTGCAATAATTACTCGGAAAGTGGTTCGAGTAGTGGATATTACCACGTCGCCTATTGTGGTCAACATAGTGATCCTGAAGAAGTTTCCCGCCGTCGGAAAAGATGGGTTGCCGCCCTAAATGGTGTTAAAAATAGTCAAAATAAAATTGAAAAAAATTCTCCTAAACATGCTGTATTTTCCCGCGTAATTTTTAGAAATATAACGGAAAAATGTTAAAATGGGCGGGAAATAGATTTAAATATAAATTTGAGAAAATTTCCAATTCTTATATCAGTGGGTCACTTGATGGGCTTTTTGGAGTATTTTCCCGCGATTTGTCGACCTCCAAAGGAGCCCTAAGCAGATTGACCAAGAAGGCAGAGCTCATGAACATAAACACGGTCTCTATAATTCCGTGATTTCACCAGAATATAAACATAAACGAATTTGACATTTCCAAGTTGTGGTATATCCCCCCGGGCTTCAATCCAGCCTTTGTGCATTACTATATTGGTTGGAGTGCAATTGTGACTGTTAGACAGAGACAGGCGGATGGGTGAGATGAGGACTTCCCTATCGCTGTTAAAGGAGGAGAACCAGTCCCTCCGAGAGAAGGAGCAGGTTCAGATTGTCCAGTTTGAGCAAGTCGTGTTTGATTGGTCAGTTTAAGGCCACCAAACAATTGGAGGAAGCCAAAGAAAAACGTGCAGATTTGGAACGGAAATATGACTTGCTGTCACAGCTGAGCTATAAAAAGTCTCCAGTGGTGGGAGAACAGCACGGAGACTTGAGGAACTCGACAGAAGCCCAGATTGAGGAGTGTGTGTTCTGTAGTAGTCGAGAACAGCAACATTTAATGGTGAAATGTGGAATATGCAAGAAATCCCAGCACATTTCGTGCCTGGTCCCCCCACTTGGATCAGTTCCTCGAGTGGGGATGGGATATACGTGGTACTGTTGGTGTCCTCACTTTAGGCGGTGTTCTTCCTGTGATGTCAATGTGGACTTTAAGGCGGGTGTGGAGAAGGCAGTGACGAAGGAGGCAATGGCCAGGATTCGTCGGCCTCCACCAAACACGGTCATGGCCCTGGAAAAAGTGAAAAGAATTTACAAAAAGAAACCAAAAAATGAACCGGTCAGAGTCAAACGAAAGTACACGAAGCGCGCAAAAAATATTGTTGAAATAATAAAAGAAGATTCAATAATTGATATTCCCAAATGTGAGGAAAGCTGTGTGGATTTGTCTCAAGTTAAATGTGAAGTGACCCCGAAAAGGAAGTACAAGAAGAGGGTACCCAAGACAGAGGAGCCACGGGACATTGTGTTTGCGAATGTCACCACAAAGAGTGGGAGAGTTACTAGAAGAGTTTTGTGGACTGATCAGTGTTCTCCGGAAGTACCGAAAAGGGAAGTATCGCCAAAGCCATTGCCGGTGGCATTGAAAGTGCACTCGAGTCTGTTTTCGAGAGATCTGTATGAGCCCATGTCGTTGTTGATTGGGACGTGTTATTATTGTGGGCAGTCAATATTCATGACCGACTTATTTATTCGGTGTAAAATGTGTTTTAATATCGTCCACCGTTGTTGTCCATTCGGGAGAGCACTGCAAAACACTGGACATGACTGGAGTTGTCCGGAGTGTTCATAATTGTGATTATTATTGTCCTTTTGTATGTTTTCACTATTAGTAGGCCCATTAGAGGTGCATATTCTACAAATATTGTTTTTATGCTGCGACATAAAATTGAATTTAATATATAAGAGTGTGTAAATTGTCAATTTGTCGGGACATTGGTAATTTTTGTTTTGTTCAAACGTGTTTTCGGGTCTTGGAAAAACTGGTTTGGGAACACAAATGAGCACGAATTCTCTTCTATAAAATGGACAAATTTATTTAGAGTTGAATCATTTAGTGATACAATTTGTTCGAGGCACGAATCTTCGAAAAATGGATTATTTTGAAGCACAGACACTGCATCTGAGTACTTTTCGGAAATAATATAAAATCTGAGCAGTTCTTTTGGACTTTGAAGATTCTGGTAGGCAAATATGACGAGAGCGGCGTCTACGTTACCAAGTTCCAACTTGCGACAGATCTCGCTGGTGATAGTCATTCTGTACTCAACAAAATTATAAACCTCTTGTTCATTACAATTTCCCTTAGTAAACCCAATTCGTTGTAATCCAATAAACACGCCACGAGTTGTTCGGAAAGTTCTCTATTCCATTTCAATCGTCCGTAGTTCGCTTTTGAGAGAGCATTGCAATACTCGATGACTGCCTTCTTGTTCTTAGCTATAATACGGGTCGACACCAGTGACCTTTACTAAATTTGTCCAATACGTTTATGCTTCGGAGTATCCCCGAAGGGCAGTGGACTGCAATCAGGGCTGCTCGTTCGTAGTTCTGGGCTTCGAATTGATGACAGAACTCTTTCGTGTATTTTTCAATTTTTTCCAGTGTTTGTTCATGTTTTACATCAACCTCAACTAAATAGAGTTTTAAAAGGAATTTACCCTCAGGAATCTGTTTGGAGGATTTGACGGAGTTGAACAATTCTTGAATAATGTCTACATTTGACGGACATCCCGATTCGATGTATTTCTCCGCAGTTTGAATAACGTCAGTCAATTTTTGCTCGCTGAATTTAAGTATTTCGTGCCTCCCCAGTAATTCATCTCTTTTTTTGTGCGTCTCAGTCAAGGAAGCGACAGCCTCAATCCATTCTTGTTTTGTTACGTAATCTTGTTCTTTCTTTAATTGAAGAGTAGAAATCTCCTTTCCAATCAATTCGATTTGTTCATTTAAATAATCAACGTCTGTCTCTTTTTCGATTGGAAAACCCAAAAGATGGTTGATTTTGGGACGAGAATTTCGGTTCTTTCTCGTTTCTTTGATTTTATCTTTGATTTTTAATATTGAATTGTCGATGAGCTCATTATCGATTATTAAATTGTTATTTGTTTTCTTCAAGTGATTGTATCTTGATTTATTTGGAAAAAATACCTGTTTGTCAAACTATCGTTGTTTCTGGTGTAATTCTCGATGTTTTCTTGGTTGTAGCGAATTTGCATATTTCTGAAACTGTCAGTTTTTATTTTATTTTTTTCTTTCTGTAATTGTTTGAATAAATCGTCGTATCCGCATTTGATTACACTCAGAATTTCTTTGAGATTTTTTGTTTTTTCTATGACCTGATGTAACATTACAAAGAACGGACTAACGTTTTCAAATTCTTTCCCGGTCTTTAATAATACTTCGTTCGTGTTTGGGTTGTCTATCAATATATTTTCCAACCTTCGTTTGATTTCATTGAACTCTTGTTCCATTAAGTCACTTAGTTACTTTTTTTAATTTAATTTTTTGACAGTAAAATGTTTATTTTGTTGAAATTGAAATTTATCAAAATTCAACAGTATGAAAAAGCGAATTTTTTCTAATTTTTTTTTCGTCGGGATTCGAACTCACGACCTGTGGATATTATGGATAGGAGTAAAGTAATTACGGAATGTGCAGTATTGGTATCACAATAAAGAGATGCATATGGCCAGAGATGTACACTATTGGTTAGCTCCCATAAAGTGATATGCTTTTATTTTAAACGGAATATTTTGTGGACCTTCTCACACCATCTCTAAGTTTTAGAAAATCTGATATTCTTGATTGGATTGTAAAGTTTGTCATATCATTGATTGTAAATTGAAGAGTCAAACTCATGGTGAACTAAAATTGCATGTCCGGATCAAAAAAGGAATTCTGCAAGGAGATAGTTTATCTCCTATGCTCTTGGTGGTAGATCCACTCAGTTGTCTATCCTAAAATCTCCATGGCAAAATAAGACCAGAAGAGTTAGTTTCCCAATATTGATAATATATGTAAGTTATATTTAAAAGTAAGCTTTCGACTAACGACCTGAAGCTTATTTCTAGTACTGAAGATTTTATATAATGCAAAATATAAATCACTATTTTGATTCTGTGGGAATAAGAAAAATTTGGAAAAGTCACCAACAAAATATTGCTTTACTGTCAAAAGAAACCAAATTGTTTGATAGAGTGAAGAATATAAATATCTAGGTGTATGGGGAGAAGCTTCTGGACAAATTGAGAAGAAATAAATTCATATTAGGATTTTAAAAGACGAAATTCTGCGAATTGAGAATTTGATCAACACAAAATTGAATGCTGTGAACCTCTTTAAAGCTATAAAAGAACACGAGCTGTCTCTGTACTATGTCGGACTGATTGATGCAGAACCTCATGAGTTTGATATAGTGAATAAAATAATTCGATCAAAATAAATGGAGCTTCGAGTAACAAACTTGGAAGGGGATTGCGATCAATTTCTATGTTATGTGAAAATATTTCTTTGGATTTATTTCTGATTTGAAACTTAGAAGTGGTTTTTGCAAAAGGAGTTTCTCAATTTTTAGAGAAAACACATTTGGCAACTGTTGAAAAATATTTGAAATGTAAATACTCGTTGGAAAGCAAATGTTGAACCTGCGAGAAAACTGTTATCGAAAAAGCAAAATGAATCAATGGTGAACCAGATTTTGTTGAAGAGCTTTATTATCTAGATGAGAGAAATTCTGCTTACTGGTTGCTCAGAGGAAACAACTCTCCCTAATCTGAAACTCAGTCTTTGACTATAAAAACACTAGAAAATGTGATTGTCTCTTTTAGCAACAAATTGAGTCATGTAAAAGGAATACTGAGCTAAAAAGTAAGATAAATGATAATGCCGATTGTACAAGAATATTCCTTCTCCTCTTGCAGTATACAAATCAAGAGTAATAATACAGACTTTCCAACCCGAAATCGTCTATAATGAACTTGATAAATGGAACGGAATGTCTAAAGGAATAAATAAATGTCCCCATGCGGAAAACGTCGAGCTGAAACTTACTAGATAGTAGCTTACTTTTAGATATAACTTAAATATATTATCAATATTGGGAAACTTACTAGCTAGTAGCTTACTTTTAGATATAACTTAAATATATTATGAATATTGGGAATGTACTGCGACTCAATCGGTCTTTAAAGACCTACACGAGCTTAATTCAGTCGGTAGTTAACATTGAAGAATATGCGTACAAAACATGAGTTTGAAATAATCTAATCGAAGAAATTGGATCTTTCTCGAAGAAAAGGAATAGATAGATAAGGGTTTATTTTGCAAAGGGATATCGGACATAAAAGAAATTAAGGGCCAGTAGTGGCCTTACACACAGGGTCGTCCGGGGCTATTTTCTTCTCTTCTCTAGGAACTTTTGGAATTGGGTTTCAACAAGCTCGCCAATCATAGGAAAGACTTCGCGCCAGCTCGGTATTTTCTCTCTTAGATTTACGCCGAAGGCCACCTTGAGCGCTAATCTCCTCGTTTTCTCCAGCAGTTTTATAATTCTTGCCTTGGAGGGGGACAAAATCCACCCTTCCAGCCCATACATCAGTACTGGAAGGATAGCTGCCCGGAAGATGAATAGCACAGTATCTGGGGGTAGGCGGAATTTGATCAGGCACTTGATCATTTGTGTGCACCGTTTTTTCTTTAGGATGATATCTTCCTCACACCTTCCGTTCTCGGAAAATTGGACTCCCAGGTACAGAAACGAGTGGGTCCTCCTGATGGATTCGATCGTATATGGTAACATTTTCGAACTTCTTTTTGCCGACACTCTAGTGAGCGTGCATTTCTCGATTGACAGAGTCAAGTATTTCACTGCCATCCACTGTTGTATTTGTTTTAAGTAAATTTTTAGCTTCATTTCTGACGTCGTCGGAAGGGCTGCTTCGTCCGTGATAATGACGTCATCTGCATAAATGAGCATATTCATTGAGATGAACACAGGTTTAGGGAAGTCTGCCATATATACGTTGAATAGTAGCGGGCTTAGGACTGAACCCTGAGGTACTCCCCTTTTTGGAGAATGGCTTTCGAGGCTCGGCCAAGATAGTTGACAAAAGAGATCCTCCCATTCAAGAAGTTCGCTAGCCATTCAAGGGTTTCCGCATCAATGTCGCAATTCACAAGATTTTCCAGCAAAACTGAGTGACAGACACTGTCGAAACCCTTCGATACATCCAAGCAGATAATACTGGTCGATAAGCCAGAGTCTCGTGCTTTAGATACTATCGAATTCAGTCGATAGATGCAGTCAGAACAGAACCGGCCCGGACGAAAACCCCACTGATCGTGAGAGAGCCAGTAATTCTTTTCTATGTGGCGTACTAGCCTTCTGTAGACGATTCTCTCCATTATCTTTGATATAGAGCAGATTAGGATTATGGGCCTATAGCTCGAGGCTTCCTCTTTAGGTTTCTTAGGTTTTCGAACCATTCGAACTTCAGTTTTTTTCCATGATTTTGGGACGTACCCTCTCTGGAGGCTGGAATTAAAAAGGTTTGTGAGCAGAGACACCAAACAGCTTGGTGCATGCTTGAAGCAGGACATAGGGATCTTGTCATATCCCGGGGCCGCATTTCTACCTGCACTTATTGCTTCCCAGGTCTCGGATTCAGTAATCGGGTGGCAGTGTTTCGATCTGTCTGAGTTATTTGCTGGAGGAGGTTTAGGAAAGGAGGCAGATGGATCTGCTTCCAAAACACCTGCGAGCTGATTGCGGAGGAGTTCGGTAGTCTCCTCCTGGCTCGACAGGCAACCTCCAGGAAGTCTCAGGCGAATAACTTTCGCCTATGTTCCGGTTCCAGTAATTTTACTGTACGCTGTCCAGTAATTTTACTGTACGCTATCTATCTATCTACGTAGAAAGATGGTTTTGAAAAAGAATAAAATTCATACTTAGCCCGTTAAATTAGTCTGAATATATAAACACAAAGATATTATTAAAACAAAGTACATCATATTGATTTTTAGTATCTAAAATCCACACAACTTCTAGATCTATAAAAGCAAAATGAAGTTAGTTTTACGATTGTTTTAACATGAAATATAGATTATTTTTACAAAAAGTAATTTGAAAAATAGTTTTTTACAGCCAGACAGATTTAAATAAGCCTCAACATTATTTTCAGAGGTTTACAAACTGAGAAGATGAACAAGAGAAAGGTTTATCGAGCGTCGAGTTTATTCAGAAAATTCACTACATAATTAGCAGACTAAGTAGTTAATGAGTTTATTTATTTAATAAAGGGTTAAAATGTCAATTAGTACTTTTTGATTGTGTTTTGAAGATATTTTTATCTTTAAATTTCCACATGTAAAATGTGAAAAAAATGGACAACAACTATTAGTAAAAAATTAAAGTATTTACAATTAGAAAACCCATTGTTCCAGTTCCTATATAAATGTAGAGGAAAAGCTCATTTATATAATTTAATAAAACTGACGGACAAGTCTAAAATAAAATAAATACTAAAACCTTTGATATATCGCAATTATGGTTAGGACAAGTCTCTGGCAATATTCGTATATCTTGTGAAGTCCCGTTATTATAACCACAACAGTTAAGCTAACGAAGAATTAGATAAATATAAGATTTAATCACTTTTTTATGAAGATCGTCAATAAACTTAATGTTTTTATCGTAATCATCAATTAAAGCCTTGAAGAATGAACGAATTCCCATTTTTATTACAGGCTGAAAGCTTAACAACCCCGAAATAATTGCTAAGCAAAGAATCAGGACGGTTAAAAGACCGAAAATAAACTAAAATTAGATAAAATCTATTAGAATACAAATATTTTAATGCATTTATTTTTTCTGGATATAGATATGAATCCACTAATTGAAATCAAAAAGATGAAAATTCCAGATAAGCAACCTATCCCAATAGGAAGTGAATATAGAATGATATTATTTTCAAAAGTGTTTAAAAATTTAAACTCTATTCCATATAGAGATGAGATTACAATAAATCCCAATGAAAGTAACTATGATTAAAATAAGTTAGAAACATTTAAAACCAGCAATAATATAGATAAAAAAATTATAACTCCCTTCTTGAATGTCGCTGTTTCCATTATTAAATTTGTTATTTAAAATGCAAAATCGGTATTATATTATTGTTTTCAAATAAAAATAAGATAGTTAATATAATTTAAAAATAAATACAAATTATTGCTTTTCAGACCAATTATAAAAACTAAGACGAGATATGAAAAAACTACAAGGTTAAACTTATAAATTGGCCAAAACAATCAAATACGTTTATACGTTTTAATTCGTGGCCCATGGAAATTATCAATTCCGAGAGGAAGTTTCTAATAAAGCTTCACAGACTAGTTTTTTTAAAGTTTTTTATTAAAATAGATGAAATTTAACCTGATTTAAATTTTGTTACTTAAATTAGGCTAATTAGATTTTCTTATGCAGTCATTCATTGAAGTAGGAACTAGGAAATAAATCCAGTCGGTTATGCTTAAAAGAAGTTGGGGAGTATGTTCATTGAGCACAGACACGGTGTGAAGGTTGACAACGAAAAGTACGCTTCTGCCCCCAATTCAGATTTTCTTATATTGTATTAATATAAAAATCTGAATCTTTTTCTGGACAACGAAAAGATCCCATTCACGAAGAACCCTAAAATTCTGGGGGTAACTTTTGACACCCACATGTGTTTTACTGCCCATTTAGAGAAGGCCATCAGATCCAGTCAGAGAAAGATTAGACTAATCAAATCGATTTTTGGTGGACTAAAGACACCGTTCCCGGCTCTTGGCACCCTCTACAAACAATTCATCGAACCAACAATTGGCTATGCCTGTGCCGCTTGGGGTTCTAATCTCTCATGGTCTAACCGCCTTAAAATTGAGACTACACTATGCGGCTAGCATAACGAAAATTTCCAAACTGAACAACATTACCCCAACTCCGCTTGACCAACTTATTAAGAAAGATGGAAAGGGTTTCTTAGCCATCCAACAAGACCACCTGCCAAAAGACTTCAACAATCAGAAGTACATCACCCCAATCCAATTCCTCACAAAAACTGCTCCCCGCCCGTCCCGCACTTGCATTGGGTCCAGAGTCCAACATCGGGAAAAACTGAGAAAGATTTTGAGGATTGTTAGAATCACCTAATTAATTACCCTAATTAACTGTTGGTGATTCTTGGGTTAAAATAATAATCATCATTGTGCCATGAGCCATCACCGACTGGACGACTTTTATTCCACCCTCACGAGTGTATACAGCTCGCTTTTTGCTTCTTACTTCTTGTTTGTTGCCGGAGACTGGACACTAGGGCTGTAACTGCCAAACCCGGGGAAACATGCATTGGAGCTCATGGAAGAAACCGCCGCAACCTCCCCGGAGAATCAATGCTACAATTTTGCACGGCGTTCAATTTATTCTTATTCAATACTTGTTTCAAGCACCCGGCAAGGAATAAAACCACCTGGACTGGGTTTAGAAAAGATAAACTTGGAAATACCATTCCGATTTATAACCAGATAGACTATATTCTTTGCAGGCAGCATCAAAAGGCCCAACTGAAAAACTCGAGGTCATATGGTGGAATTGAAACCAGCGATCATAAACCCTCTCTGAAGGCTGGAATTGAAGAGATTTGTGAGCAGAGACACCAAACAGCTTGGTGCATGGTTAAAGCAGGACATAGGGATCTTGTCATATCCCGGAGCCGCATTTCTAGCTGCACTTATTGCTTTCCAGGTCTCGGATTCAGTAATCGGGGCCTGATGGTATATGTTAAAAATGAAGAAAAGGAATATTGACTGATAGCATACGCGTAAATTAAAAATTAATGACTACTTTTTGTTCTGGTCAAAAAATTTTAATTTTGTGAATATTCGATTTTAATTTGTAACAAAATATTTCATAATGTAAAAAAATATTTTTCAAAGTAAATTTGACGAAAAATTCGTAACGTGGCGTATGTACAAATTATATTCCATTTAATTATTTTTACAATTATAATTATCATATTTTAATGAAATAAATTGTTTAGTCCCCCTAATTTATGAATGTTAATTATTTTTGTTTCTAACCACAAACATATTAGCAGCACAAAATGACTATGAAGCGAAAAATAAGAATTGGGACTAGAAAAAGTCAAGTAAACTAAAATATCATTTCAAGTTAGCACTCATCCAAACCAACACAGTCATCGATGCCATACGCAGTCTAGCCATTGCTGAAGACATAGAACTCGAGATTGGTTGGTCACATTCCCTACCCTTATATAGTCCACATGGACAGTCTGGGAGACAAAAATCAGGACAAATCATTGCCTAGTGTTCGGAAATTATTTTAAATTCTCAGATCGGAGGAAAAGGAGTATTCACAGAAGAAATTGAAAACGCTCTTTTGGCTCATGAAATCGACATGGCTGTCCATTCTATGAAGGATCTGCCCACAACTCTCGAGGAAGGACTCGTGATTGGCTGCATACTTCCGTGGGGACTAATAATTTAATTTTCTAGTCGGGAAGATCGTAGGGATGCGATTGTGTTCCGTTCTGGAACTCCCTGTCAGGATCTTGCTCAACTGCCTCCCAATTCGTAGTCCTTCTTGCTAATTTACCAGAATTGTGGGGACCAGCAGTTTGCGGAGAATTGCCCAAATAAAGAGAATGTTTCCTCATTTGGAAGTAAAGGATGTGGTGAGTTATTTCTGACTATTTTCTAAGCGTGGGAATGTGAATACTCGTCTTTCCAAATTGGACAGAACTGAAAAGATTTACGACGCTTTGGTCATGGCTGCTGCAGGTCTAAAAAGAATGGGACTTGAACATTTGATTGGACAGGTCAGACTTTCGAGGATCACCCTGGCAGTACATGAATGAGAGTCCTCTCTTTTATGCTGTGGGACAAGGAGCCATTGCAGTCGAACTGAGAAGGGGGGATGACGATTTATTGAACATGTTAAGACCTATCAATTGCCGAGAGACTATTTTAGAGTGTTTGGCTGAAAGAGTCTTTCTCTATCGTCTTGTATTTGTTTGGTTATATTTGTAGAAAGCTGGCTGTTCTGCTCCAGTTGGTATTCGATGTAAAGCAGGAATTGACAATTTATCTTTGACGGGGATTGTAATGAGTTTGGATGGGTCGGAAAGTGTCGAAGAAAGCACGGAAGTTTCCTTAAAGAAGACCATTTCCGTGGATCAGTCAGCTTTCACATCAATCGCCGCTTTGGCCGACGAGGGTGAAATGGCTGTCGTGGCCGAAATGGCCTGTGAATTGGCTCAGGTTGTATTCGAGCGTGGAGGAAACAAAATTCTCTCTCAAATTAAATTGCCTAGCAAATAATCACTTATACGTTCAATTTAACACGTTTTAATTAATTCTGATTACCACATTAGAGGTTAGGAATGGTGATTTATAAAATACAAAAAGTTGGATATTTAGTAATAAAATTGTTGCATTTCTCATAATGTAATGCTATAATATTTCACCACTGTAACATTTCAAAACATGTGTTGAGAAATTGACTCAGGTGAACACAACTAACTTTACACGCGTTTTATATTTTATTTAATTACAACAAATTATAAATGTTATATTAAATAATAATTTTATCATATAATATCAAAATTTTAAAACGCCTTTAAATTAAGGAAGCCTAATCTAGAGAAGACATAGAAAACACGTGAATTATAATTAGTTTGTTTGATTAATAAGTGACAAATGTCGACAAAATATTTTTTTCAAAAACGGGTCGTCGACTGAGCGTAAAGACACGATAAAAAATCCCTGAAATGCGTTGAGAAAGCAGAACAAATAAACAAAAACAAAACTTTGACTGAACAAAGTTATAAAACCGACAATCCACGTGAATCCTACAATGACAAATAAACGTCAACCAAAAGAAAGAAACAGCAAAAACAGCAATTTTATTTTGACTTTCTTTTTAAACGACACTTTTGTGAAAACCAGACACAATTTGATGAACAAATACAAATTTGCCAGAATAACAGCAAGCACAGGAGCGTAGACGGAGGCATATAACGGGCCACTTTCTAGCCAACATCTGCAGTTTAGTTACTGAGACACACATGTTGTTTTTTGGACTGTAGGACTCCTTATCAACCATAAACGCGAGTGCGATGAACAAGGTCGGGAAAACTAAAACGTAAGGACCAGTCTGTACTCCAGGAAATCCAGGGAATTGCTTTTTTGAGAAAAATCGTATTTATTCCAATCACCTTGACCAAAATAATGTAGTGGTACACAGCCGAAGCAGACATCCAGAAAAATGAAGACAGCAAAAAATAATGAAGGACTACTCCACTTATTCTACAGGAAAGTCTGTCCTCTCCAAAGGAAGCAAAAATGCCCATAAATGCAAAATTGAGCATATATAGTGCCAGACATAGTTGGAGAAAATATTTTTGAGTAACAGACTTTTTGGCACTTCTATGAACGGGCTGGACGCTTACAAACCTCCAGTTGAGAAATATCAGGCCTATTGAGCAGTACTCCACAATCGCAGACAAGAAGAGACCAGTTTGGGAGATTAGAGAAATGACGACCACTTGGGACTGAGGGAGGTATTTCTCAACGTCCGGATTCTAAATCACTCTCTAGACAGACACCAACCAGTAAAATAGCAAACACAGACAGGTGGGTACATTGGCAGCGAATTAGACCACTTTGGTCGACCAGTGTTGTGCAGCCTGACGTCGACCAATCATTAATGTTCGTTTCATAGTAAACACACAAATACGTATTAGACGTATTTCCCCTCATGAGATACTCAATCCTCGCGTTTACTGGTTCTCCATGTGCATTGTGAAGAAGACAAAACAAAATATCGCCGTATATTCCTTCAGGCTTGGCAATGAGAGTATAAGTTAACAAAGTGCAGTTATCTGGGCTACATAATGCATTAATTTACTTTCAAAGTTGGACAGAGAGAGGTTTATTTGGTTTGTGAATTGTTGCTGATATATTCTGCCTGTTATAACTTGCTTGTACTGCTCTTTTGAGAACTTGGCCGCACAATCAATGTCCATTCCACACAGATCGAGTTGGTCTACCAAAACTCCACTAAAACGGTCAGTTAGTGGCTACAATGTGTGCCCGAAATACCCGAATGAGGGCATAGGTTCCCACATTGTCACACGAACATGTCAACAGGTTGTTGGATATAACAGAAGAGCACGACTCCTTTTTCCAATGTCCCCAAATATTGTATCCATAACATCTACAGTCAATATTCAGATATAGCGGAGAAGTAATGGACACATTTATCAAAGCTTGGAGACCAAATATGAGAACACTCGAACAGTAATCGATAGCGGAATCCGTCCCTGACAAGGATCCCCCATGAATTAGAGCGAAAGAGCAATAATCTAAATTACTCACACTCGACTTAACATTTGCTCGATGGACTGAGAGTGATGTTTAAGTCCTGTATATTCAAATTATTATTTGGATTCAGCTTATAATACTCCTCCCAGTATATGCTCTTCGGTTCATTTTCCGCACAACGGTTTGCAATGTTTTGTTTTATTTCTTCGACTGTGCTAAAAATTTTACTTTCGGGAAGAACCGAAGCATGGTTATCTGATTACTTTCCGCAGAAATTCGAGCAGTTTGGTAAGTTAAGAGAATGAGGAAAATGACATACTCTACTTTTAGGGTACAAAAATTTACTCATTCGAAATAGTTTTGCTCAAAATGCGTCATAATTTAATTTGTATACTTCGCAACTACGGCAGGCTTTTACCTAAACTAAAGCCAGTTCTTAGCAATATTTGTAGAAAATATACACAAAATTAAAATACGTAATTCTCCGTAGACCTTTCTTATTAAAACATTTTTATTATAACTGTCCAATTCCCACAGTTGTGATCAACTGACTAAAAAATTCATGAAAATAATCAAAATTGCATAAAATATAAAATCTGATGCCATTTGGAGTGTACATACAGTCCTAAAGTGCTACGATTAGACGACAAAACAATCATCAACTGTACTATTAGAACAACAATTTATTAGAAAAACAAATTAATCACAAAATTATCGAATCCCCAGTTTTTTCTTCTCTCTATCCCTCTTACGGACATTCTCCACATTCCGATCCTTCCAGTCACTCTTCCTAAGCTTAATAGGCCTATTCCCCACATATTTCCCTAAATATAACCCCTCAAACACCACCGTTCATTTCCTTCATGGCTTTAGTAAAGTCCGTGGCATTCTTAAAGCTCACAAACCCAAATCCCTTCGTTTTATTCGTCCGCTTGTCTCGGATAACACGAGTCCGCAAAAGTGAAGGATATTTGGCAAAAGCACGTGCCAATACTTCGTCGGTCACCTCATTTCCGAGATCCCCACAAAAAATGCGGAAATCGTCTAAAAAATCTTTTTGGATAAAAACGTGATTCCCAGTCGAGGAGGGTCGGATCTTCCCACTGTTGACCTGCCGAGGACCGAATGTGTTTGCGGGAAAATGGTTTTTGTTTTTTGTTGGTTGAATTTTCGTTTTTAGTGATAAATGTGGGGGGAGGAGGGTAGTTGTTGAGGTGGGGCAGGATTGGTGGCACTGCTTCCACTGGAATAAATGGGACAAAGGGGAATTGAGGGGGCGTAGTGCTGTTTGGAATGTTCGGATTTTGATTATTATAATTCATTTCTACAAATAATTATATATATGGATAAATTAAGCTTATATGTTCAAATTA
This sequence comes from Octopus sinensis, assembly GCF_006345805.1. Taxonomy (NCBI): domain Eukaryota; kingdom Metazoa; phylum Mollusca; class Cephalopoda; order Octopoda; family Octopodidae; genus Octopus; species Octopus sinensis. Next base: position 106,465 of record NW_021831287.1, on the reverse strand, counting down.
ATCGTAACAAACAACAACCCACAAGAATCAATATTGTTAAAATATTTATTATTTTTTTAAACTTTAATTAATTTAAGTTGTATTTAAAAAATATGTTGTTGTTTTAATTTTTATTGTTTGATAATTTATATAATAGAGAGACTAATTTATTTGATAAGAGGCTATGGCACTAAAATGCTGGCTATGCCCCTCTTGCCTACCTCAGCCTCGCAGAAATCCAAAAATCCCCACCCGGAAACCCCCCGCGGACGCTATTTGCCTGGACGAATTCTCCGCAGAAGATGTCCTCCTCGCAATTTCCTCGCTCCGCCGCAGCCGCTTTGTGCTCGGAAAAATCCCTAAGGCCGCCCGGCCGCTGGCATCCGAATCTTTGGCCTCTCTAATAAATGACATCCTTTTCTCTTCATCCAAATCCGCTGGGTCAGAATCTTCCTATTTCCTCTTCTTGCACTAGGTCTCAGTTACGACCACGAGAAATCAGATCGCTCTCTCGCCACATCCGTCAAAAACAACATCTCGGACTTTATGGAACAATCAGCTAAGGACGAGTTTCTAAGCTCGATCCTTGCCAGTCATGTCGAAGCCGCAAAGCGCTTCAATCCCGACGATAGTACAAACGCCGGTACTTCAGGCTTTGACACCGCCTCTCTTGGGCCTCGTATCTTGTCCAAATGATCGAGGGCGACACCAGAGCTGCTATGAGAGTTCTGGTTTCCAATGGCGGAGTACTCCCATCGACCAAAAACGTTATCAACACTTTGAAGTGCAAACACCCTCCCGCCCCTGTAGACCTCAGGCCTTTTCCATCCGTCGATTCCACGCCCTCCCCCCCGAAACTCACCAACGATGCGATCTGCCGCGCTCTCAAATCTTTTTCACCTAGCAGCAGTGCAGGCATTGAGGGGCTCCGCCCCAGTCACCTTCGCAACCTCATCTCTCCCTTGATCGGCCCAACAGGCTCGCTGCTCCTTACCTCGATCACGGAACTTGTCAACAACCTTTTATCTTCAAACTTATCCGCATTCGCTCGTGGACTCATTTTCTCCGCCCATCTGCTTCCTTTTTCCAAAAAAGACGGCGGAGTTCGTCCTATCGCCGTCGGGAACATTTTCCGACGTCTGGCTTCAAAGCTCGCCTGCTGGTCGGTCTCCCCGAACTTGCAAAAGCTTTCCTCCCGTTACAGCTAGGAGTTGGGGTTTCCTCAGGCTGCGAGGCAGCGGTGCATGCCGCCAGACGCTTTGTGACCGAGAGTTTACATCCCCGAATCTTAGTCAAGTTTGACATTAACAACGCATTTAACAGTGTCCGCCGCGACTCAGTGCTGGAATCTTGCTTTCTTCGTTGCCCATCCATTTATCGGTTCGTGCACCAAAGCTACGGCTCTCCTACTCTTCTTATCTCCGCTCTTCTACCATTATTTCCGCCACCGTGTACAACAGGGCGATCCTCTCGGCCCTCTCCTTTTTCGCTGGCCATCGATGAAGCGGTCCGCTCGTGCACTTCTGAGCTCAACGTCTGGTACCTCGACGACGCCTCCATTGGAGGCCCGGCCGATAGTGTTGTAAATGACCTGAACAATGTGGCTCCGATACTGGCTTCTATAGGCCTTACCGTGAAACCCACAAAAATCAGAGATTTTCAATATAGGATACGACCATGCACTCTTTACTCTGGAAATCCAGCCCTGTTCGACCATAATCTCCCAGCCATACGCACCGTTCTGCCCGAAGAACTTACTCTTCTCGGTACGCCTCTATTCTCGTCCGGAATCCCATCTTTCCTCCGCGCTAAACTTCTTAATATGGAAAAATCATTCGACACTCTTAAATCCATCGACGCCCATGTGGCTTTCTTCCTACTGAAGAACTTTCTTGCCTTTCCTCGTTTGGAGTACGCACTTCGCACTTCTCCCTGTTTCCGATTCCCGGATGCAGTCGGAGAATTCGATTCGCTGCTCAGGAATACTCTCGTTCAAATCTCAAACGTACATTTTGACGAAATGGGCTGGAAACAGGCTATCCTGCCTATCAGGCACGGGGGTCTCGGATTCCAAGCCCCCTCGGTCCTCTCCTTGCCATGCTTTCTTTCTTCTTCTCACCGATGCATGCCTCTCGTAGTCCAGATCCTTCCTTCTCCCTCTGGATCGCTCACGGACTCAGAGCTTTCATACGGCACATCGTTGTGGACAGATTGCGGACTAAAAACTCCCGTTGACCTATGCCTTATGCGCGAATGGACGGAGATCAGCAGCTCTCAGTCTTTCCGGTACTTACTGTCTCACGGAGACAACACCGGCGTGCTTGTCTGTTGTCTGGAGCATCTCCACGGACTGGCGCCTGGATCAACGCCTATCCTTCCCCTGCAGCTGGAACCTTCCTGGACCCAGACTGTTTAAGAATCGGAATATCTCTCCGACTCGGCTTGGACATTGCCAGCCTCACAATGCCGTTGCGGGGCTCATATAGACCGCAAAGGTCTACACCCGCTCTCCTGCCGCAAATGCCCTGGGAAGTTCCCCAGGCACGGACAGCTTAATTCCATAATACAGCGTCTGCTCGAGGCAACCGGCATCCCGTGCCAGCTGGAGCCCTCTGGCCTTAACAGGGGCGATGGCAAGAGGCCGGACGGCGTCTCGCTCTTCCCGTTCAAGTGCGGCAAAGCGATCGTCTGGGACGCGACATGCTCTGACACTTTTGCGTCAACATGCCTTCTCGCGTCCGCGATCGAAGCTGGCACAGCGGCGAGGAGGGCAGAGACCCGGAAGAAAGACAAGTACGCCTCGCTCGCCGACAGATTCCTCTTTGTGCCTGTTTCAGTCGAAACATCAGGCACATTCGGCCCAGCCACGCTACGTTTTCTCACCGAGAGAGGCCGTCACCTCGGGAGGATTAGAAACGACCCCCGCGAGGTCAATCGGCTTTTTGAGCGCGTCTCAATAGCCGTACTCAGGGGGAACAGTTTCTCTATTCTCTCTGCGGCTAGTAGCTGACTTCCTGTTCCATTTTCTTTTCTTAAAAAAAAAAAAAAAAAAGACATCTTGTATTTATTAAAAATAATAAAATGTTTGAAAAATTGAGGGAAAAATTAGTTAGTTGATGTGGTGGCGAACTCGTTAATTACACGATCTCTCATTTTGTCTAAAATTCAGCAATCACAAATACTTAATTTATTTTGAGCTATTTTTCTCTTATTTCTTTGAGTGACATATTCTTCCTTGCACTGGGCGACTAATTCCTTGTCTTTGCTACTGAAAAATAAAACGAAATATCCAACCAGTTCAGACGGCATTCCTGAATATTTCTGTAGAGTGGCCTGCAGAAGTATCTGTCTGTAAATATATAAGATGATTCCACACATTTTTTGAGTTCTTTCTTTCAACCAGTTAAGGATACCTTTGAAAATCGAGTTGCATTTTGTTTCTAAGCATTTCTCATCTACTCTCTTTACAAGTACATAGTTCCTTTCTGAATTACTTAAAGACGTGTCTATAACATCAGTCTTATGCTCACAAGACATTATACTATTTAATAAATTTAAAAACATTTATTTAAAAATAAATAAATAAGATTTTTATGGTGATAAAACAAACAAACTAGCCAGATCTCACATCCCGGCCTCCATGTTGATGTCGGAGATATCTTTATAAAGAAACAATAAACATTGGGAAATTCTTTCAAAACATGTTGTAACAACTTTCTGTGCAAGTGACCATATCTGTCTTAAATTTATTAGCAATTCAAGTCTACAAAAATAGGATTTCTGTGTTTTTTAATCTAAATTTCTTGTCGTGAATTAAACAAAATTATTGGCACCATAAATCAGAGAACAATAAAGTCTATTTTTACTGTGGAATACTGCATGTCCAAAACGATGGCCTAATCTAAGCTTTTTAAATTTACTAGTTCTTTATTTAGTTGCTGAATACGTAGTAACATTATGTAATCCTGGGTTAAAGGATGCTTAATTACACTCAAATTGTCCTGTTGAAAACTACCAGCATATTCATAAGGATTCCAAAATAGGCATTAATTTGATGGACACTAAAAATGAAGTCACTTTGTAATTCATTGATTATATTCTTACTGAAATGCTTATTTTGAGTTCTCGTGTTAGTTTAATGAGTTCAGTACTATCAAATCTAAACGCTGGAATTCCAACATTATTTTTGCTGCTGAAAAATATATTTTCAGCCTGATTAGAGTGATTAACCACACAACTGTAATACACAGGTCACTGTCGGTTAAAACTCACTTTGGGTTGTGGAGTCAATTTTCTTAGTGGAAAAACAATAAAGATGACTTAAAATTGTAATTAATTTATTTCCAGCTAAATTTCTTTCCTTTTCCAAATTTGGTCATTATTTTGTTATTCAGTCGAAAGGACAAATTTTCCAGTGATCTCGACTGGAACACCAACTCGTTCAACAAGTGACCGATTTTCTTGCTGTTAGTCTAAAATAAATTGAATGTCCACTCTAAACATTCGACGATTGTTCAAAAATGGGAGATTCCATATAATCGGTGCTGGGAGGCTCCATAATTGAAGAAAGCCCGCTGTCCTGAACCTCCAATTCCTGATTGGAAGACATACTGACATCAATTTAGATCACGCTACCGTTTTATATCTGATCGCTTTAGTCTGAACGCTTTCCTATGATGGTCATTCCATCTTTGGAGGTTTTCTTCTGGAGAATCCTTCTATTTGGTACTTGATTAGTACTTTGAGTGTGTTTTGGGTAAGTCGGAAGGTTGATTTGTGTCGTGTTTCGTCGTATGTATTGACCTTCCATTGATCGTCAATAAATACCAGTTCAAATATATTTTCGAGTTTGGTGGAGGTTTCGAACACTTTTTTGTCCACGTTTTTTGTAGCAAAGACTAGTCGTCTTGACTTTTTGGCCTCCAAATACTGACTATTTATAAAGTCAAATTCTTTTTGAATTTTTGAAATGTGATGTCGCGCTTCTCTACTATTTTGATAAGCCCCGGATTCTAATAAATCAATATTTTTGTCGATCTGAAAAATATTTTCACTTTTTTACTTTTCTTTGTAGTTCGTCGAGATCTTGCAGTACTCGGGGAATAAAGTCCTCGGATTCGAGCACATCCGTTTTGTTTAAATATAATGAAGAGGTGAAGTGTTTTTTTGTTGGTTCTGAAACGTTTTTTTGCATCAAATTTGAAATTCTTAGAGAATCTGGGCGACTGAATGATGGGTTGTACCAATTGTGCACTCTGCGAGGGCATGTTTCTTCAATAGGAGATTGTACTGTTTCTGTAACTGGGACGTGTAGTCGCGACAACTGCCACGGTTATACTTATCTTGATTTCTGTCTTGTTTGGAGGCATTAAATTGGTAAATTGGATGGGTAATATTTGATTTTATATTCTTTTCCATTCCGTCAGTTCATTCGGCATTGTGAGATTATATATTCTTGGATAATTAACTTTGGGCGTCATAAATATCGAGTTTTCAAGCGATTAAGCAAGATCACTATTGCATGGGCAACCTTTACTTCCACAACTTTCAAAGTACATTTTTCATCTAGTCAATGAAAGATGACAAAACTTATAAAAACACGCTGTACTATCTATCATAACACATTATAATCGAGTAAAAGAAAACATAGCTCAAAAGATACATCTAAGGTTTACTTTCTTAGCAGTCTTTTAATACGACAAAAGTTACTTTACATACAAATTTGCAACATTTTATTATAGACGTCATTGGGGTTTTTTTGAAAATATGTTTGAGGTTATTTTGTGAGCGAACGATCATAGAGAACTGCACTTTTACTCACAAGGGACGGAGACACATACAAAACAGATTTTCCGCACAAATTTTGGACATTCTCGACTGACGTTTTAAGAACAAAAAAATGAAGTAAAGAACGCCCATTTCCGTTTATAAAACATTTGTGACTTTCATTCTGAACAGACTAAAACTATTAACATGTCCACCACCTTTTCTAATTGGCCATATATTTTGTTGACGGACTCTTTTTCCAGAGACACCCACCTGGCGGCCAACAAGAACAATTCGAACAGTTCGTCTACGAGTTCTGGAATGAAGCGAATGATGGCCAGTTTTGAGGATTTAGTCAACTCCGCCGACACTTTAACAAATTTGAGGGGCTCTTCTGCCCTTGGAGACCCTTCCAGAGTGCCCTCGATGGCTTTCCTGATTTTAATGTGCTCCACGTCGACTGAACAGAGGGTTTCAGAAGTTAGTTTGTTGACATTTTTGAAATAAGAAAGGTTGTTAGGACGGTCGAACTGAACAAGGCGGTCAAACACGAGTTCTGTGATTTGTCCCAACACTTTCCTGATCTTTTTGGTGGTTGACTTGGTGTTGATGTACATTGTCGTCAGAAACCTTATCAGTTTGGTCTTTACGTTGAGTGACTTGATTAATTTGATGACAACTCGAAGGTCACGTTGGTTGTTGATATCCGGCATTGAGATTTTGTGTTTTTTAAGCAGATTCCGGGCCTTCTCAAAACTTTTAACACATTCCTGTATGTATGGGAGCAAATGAACTATAATCGAGTCTTTGGGTTCTGCCTCAGAGCACTGTCCCTCATGGTTGTCCTTCGGGTAATATTCTTTGCAAATCCGTACCAAGTCGTCTTGTAGTTCAACCACTGATATGTTTATGTTATCAAGACATTTGTCCATTTTATCTTTTCGTTTCATCAAGTCTGAAACCAACGTTCTCATAGAAACAGATATATTATTATGAATCAATGTTTTTATTTAACGTAAAACCAAAAGAACAAGAAAAGTTATGTGATAAGGACACAGTCTTTTTATGAGTCTTAAAAAGCCTCTTCGCATTGTTGACGGTTTCCAAAAACCCCAAATTATCTGTTATTGTTGAAAGTCTTTATTCTCTGTCCTACGACTCAGTAAAAATGTGACTAATCCGTTGTTTTTCGTCGGAGAACATAATTTTCACATCCATATAAAAGTCCTGGTACAAACATACTCTTTCAGATATAAACAAGCGTATCGGCATTCAAATCAAACTCTTCAGAATTCTCTTTTTCTTTAATATGCATTATCGTTGTCAAAAACCATCCAAATAATGGACACTCTGAGTCTGAACAAACTCCGATGTTAGACTATCACTCTTTGTCTCACTTATTTTCTTCGATATGTGTGTAACTGTATTTTTTCGATGCCAAATAAAGACCAGATTTTGATTCTCGAAACTAATTTGAAAAGCCTGAGTGAATAATCTTCTGAGTAAATAATCTTCTGAACACGATTTTTCTCCATTATTCTTGAAATTGAGCAGATAAGACTCATAGATACAGGCTTTTCACCGATTATTATTATAATTTTGAAAAGTATTAATACTTAATTTACGTTAGATAAAAAATATGCCCGTGGAATAAAAGTGTTCATAACAAGGGAATTGGTTAATTTAACAAATCCGAAATAGTTAATCAATTAAAAGTAGATTATGTTTTTCATTCCTATTCCCGAGACCATGTTGTCGAATGCAGTCTGATATTCTTCGAAGGGGATTCTGTGAGAAATGATTGAAGCTGCGTCGACTTTTCTCTGTTCGATAAGATCAATAGCCTCAGGATAGCTTGCAATCCTCACAAAACATTACCAGTTGAATGTTTTATAAAATCCCCGAACGTCGAGGTTTTTGAAGACAACATTTTTGGCAGATAAAATCCCAGTCGAGATCCCCACCAACGTCAGAACTCCTCCAGGCAAAGTGGCCTGTCATAACCATTTGAGTCCTACCTGCAGAATGCTCTCAATGTTGGAAGAGACCCCACAACAGTCCAAAGACACGTCAGCCATGCCCCCCAATTCGGCAACTATTTTCTGAGTAATTTCTGCTGGACTGTCCTCTTCTTTGACAACCACGCCACAATCGGCTCCTTTTTTGAGTGCAAAGTTGACTCGATCCTCAAGAATATCTACATGAATGACACAGTCCCAAACCAGTGACACAAATCCTCGAAACCCCACAGGCCCGGGCAACCATCATACACAATGTCCCGATGACTCCTGTCCCACCAATCACCACTTTTTGTGCAAATGAAATTCCCGCTCGTTTGCAAATTCCGACGGCTATCGAAAGAGGCTGAACCATCGCTCCCTCGTCGAAGGACAAGGAATCGGGGAGGCTGAGGTCTCATTGGAAAACCATACATGTAGCAACAGTCGGCTCGCTGTGTGTGGTACTGTGTCAGTGCCCCGTCCGTGTCGTGGACCCCCAAATATCCCTGATTGGAACAGCAATTCCCACGTCCCAGTTTACAGAAGCGACATTCCCCGCAGGCAATGAGTGGTTCTATGCACACTCGGTCGCCTTTTATATTCCATAACACTCACCTGGCTTGACGTTTCTGACATTGCAGCCAACCTTCTCAACAATCCCGGCCGGCTCGTGACCAATGCGGAGAGGTCGAACGTTCCTGACTCCCCCGAGTCCTCCGTTCTTCCAAATTGTGATGTCCGTCCCACACACGCCCACTGATTTTATATTTATTAGGACGTCTAGTTATGACTCAGAGCTGCCAAATCTACCGTCGTCTTGGACTTGAGGTATTTCAAGCGTATCCTTTGTGGATTAAAAAATTATAAAATACAATTCGTAGGTCCATGGGTCCATGAGACACGATGCTTTTCGACATTTGACAATTAGGCGTTGCTCACATTTTTATAGTCAGTTTAATGGATGAACACGCCCTTCATTCATTGGGCTAACCATAATTAATTACTTTGGTAATTGACTTATTTTTTTGACTTTTCTAACTAAATAGTACATAGGTCGACGTTATTCATGATCCATAATCAATTGCCAAGTGCCTTTTAAATTAACATCTTTCGACGTCAACTTCAATTTTAAGCGCTTTGTTGGAACTTTAATAATCGTGATTGTAAGTAAAATTAATATTATAGAAATTAGCTTTTTATTCAAAAAATCGATTTTTTGAAAATTTTACAAATCGATTTAAATGCGTATATACAGACTTAAAACATTGAATTGTGATTTTTTATATGGTTGAATCTTTGATTGTACACAGGCTAAATCATATCTATTTCTCTATACGCTTCTTCAATAAACGAAGAATTCAGTTAGGAGAATGTGGTAATAATGGTATTTTAGCAACTAATGAAGCGGAAAATAACTAGTAAAATTTAATAAAATAAGAAATAAATGACATATTTAGATATAAGGAATCATAGTAGAATAGAGGCTATTCAGAATTCTGACGTAATGGAAGAGCACACGGTTTGAAAGCGCAGGTGGAAAGATGACATTCGTTTGTTTATTTCAGATGTTAAAGTTTCACACAGTCTTCATACGAGTCAAAGTACTAAAACATCAAAACGAAAATTAAATAAACACATTAACACGCGTGCTTATTTTGTTGTGAGTATAAATGAAAATGGATTTATTTTCATAAAATCGAAAAATATGGATCAAATGTCAAAGAAAACAGCAGCTTTTTTTCTAAAATTTTGTTGTAGATCTGATATTTGACTTGAAGTTCATATAGCTTTGCAATAGAACTAGAGTTAAAATAAAGAATGAGCCTTAGGCTAGGTATTTTAATCATTAAAAATTTGTAAGTTTATTGCCTTTCAAGTCATTTTTTTTCAGTTTTCAAGAAAGTTCATATAAGTTCTCATTAAAATTTTTTGTTAAACTAAAAATCATAGAAAATTCGTTAAGTAAGTAAGAAATTATCAGTATAGTTCAATGAAACCACCCTTGGCTTTGTAGAGATTTCATGTATCGAAATGATAATAGCAAGATCCTCTATGTTTGAAATGACAATAAGGTCGTGGGGTAACAGCTTTTTATTTGAAACGGTTTTTAGTTTTTATTGTCAGCATTTTGAGATTAATTGAAATATGGAAAATTAAAAAGAAACAACATCCACAAACGAGAAAGACATTACCTCTCATCTGAGTACCAGTCAATATAAACACCCAGTTGCGTTCATTAATGAAATGGGACTTGGGCAAGGAGCAAGGAATAGAGTGCACGTATTAATCCAAACTAGGTATATATTCTGATGGTTTCGGTGATTTTGTTATTTCGATTACAGAAAAAAAGAAAGAAATCTCCATATTACACGCCTTCACTTAGTATATTTCCATAATATAACGAATGCCTACGATTCAAAGGTTACATCCATTTACTGCTCTGAGGATGTAATATTTTACGTGTCACTGAATGGAGTTGTTGCATTTATGCATTTGACGGAAACTACTCATTGATGTGTCGATTATACGTTAGATAACTATTTTCTTACAAATAGCACAGTAATCATTTAGTAAATCAGTTTTTGATCTCCCAGTTCTAAAGGCTCTCCTGCTTTTCAATAAATATCGATTTAAAAGTTCTCAAATCCGATCCAATGATTAGTGCAAGAATCTTCAGTAGTTTATTTTTTAAAATAACAAATTTAAGTTCTCTAGCGGTCCAGATAACTTATTTTCGTTCTCGACTGTCACAGGTATCCTCTTCCAAGCTCTGAAAAGTCATTTCTTTCAAGCATATTGTTAAACAATGTTGAGAGTTTATCTTAATGTTCCCAACTTTGTCCCATTGGATTTTATTCGTCTTCATAAAATTGTCAAAAATATTAAAAATGTACTCTCTCCAAACAAAATAAAAACTCATCAATGATATTCACATCATCAACAAAGAAGACAGGCTGACAGACGTTAGAAATGTCAATTGACTCCTCCAATTGGATGCTTATCTAATACTTTTAATAATTCGTTTAATTAATTGCTCCAGGATATCACATGACAATTCTGAAATTCTATGGGAAATTGAATCGTTGAATAACGGTATGTCCTTAACTGCATCTGGACCAAATAAAATTCGACCCATTTCAAAAGCCGCTGATTTAATTGACTTTTCCCCAGAATTGTGTACAGTTTTGTTTTTTTGCAATAATCTTTGAGACCTATTTTTAGATACAAATTAAAATTAACGCTTAGGATGCTTCTAATCTCGGTTTATCTTTGGATTTATTAAACCATTCAGCTGTGAATCAAATTTAGTTTTTTTGAGTTTAAGATATTCATGTGAGCAACAATTTTCTGAGTGTACAGACTCTTTGTGCCGCCTAAGTTGAGAAGGTTTCAGTGAATTGTTTCCCACAATTATATGGCAAATCATGCATTTATTTCATTATTTCAGGCAATGAATTTAGTAAATCCAAATTGAACTTAAGAATCTGACCAAAGACGACGATTCTTGTTAACAATAACTAGAATGATAAACCTTGAAAATAAATCACGTTAATTTCAATGTTTTTTATTTATACTTAATTACACAATTACTTTAAAATATAATATATTTTAATTTTTTCAAAATTCCTGGGGACCACGATTGAGAACTGCTGGAGTAGAAGTTGAAGAAAAATTTCGCGTTTAATCAGATTAATTTGAAGTTTTAAATCAGAATTAAATTCATAAGATAAGAATTAAAATAAATTAATTTTTCAAGTCTGAAGGTCCCTCTCCAATTATGGCGTCCTCTTATATTTGACATGTGGGAGACGATCAGAATAAATGATAATCCTCCAATTTGTCATCGATCCATGACGAGTGTCCAACAAAGAGTGATGAAAATCGAACTTAATGTCGAACAACACAATTAAGTTGCCCATTTCAAGTGTTAATTGAATAATTGATTGCCATATTGATCGGAGAAGGAGGCACAGATGGCAAAATGTGTACATTGATTGCAAGTGTGAGTGCTTTTTAAAGCAAAATGTGCTCAATTCGGGTTTAATTGGCTGTGCTTAATCGGACTACAAAATGGACAATATAGAGCCCTCAAAAGATAACCAGAGCACAAAAATAAGGATTTTAGTGAGTACAAATTGTAGAATCCAATAGGAGAAAAAACTGTTGGTAAAAACGCGACAACTCGACATTTTGAGTGAGAAATATAAACAGAGCGAAAGAAAAAGAGACCAGCAGGAAAAGGTGATAGAACATCTGAGACTGCAATGTATGGATGTAAGGTATTTGTATATATAGAATGAACAAATCCTTAGAGACTCGGTGGCATTTCGTTTTTTCGGAATTCCAAAAATGATGTGGAGAAATTCCTACGACAAGAACTGGCAGAAAACCTGACAAAGATAACTCTGCTGACTGAGGAAATTGAGAGTAAGCACAACACGGTATGCCCGAGGGACTAAGCACGCATTATCGACTAGCGCGATATTGCTAATCAATTTAAACAATAACACATTTAATAATACGCATAAGAGAGGTTTATAGGGCAGTAGTGCTGGTGTATTAGTTCGGAGGCATAATGTGTCCATAGATTGCTTATATGCAACGAGAGAACCACCGAATGAAGGCTCAGTACGACTTGGAAAGGGACCGGACGAGGGCACTGGACGAGACCAATGCAGCCCTCAGAGCTGAGTTAAGCAGATTTACACATCTCGCAAATCAAGTGGCTGAAAATGTAGTTTGTCGTGACATTTCACAGACACGGGAAAATGAGCGTCTGACTAAAAACAATAACGAACTAAAAGTGCTGACTACTCAGCAAAAGTCCAAGATTGAGCATTTAGAGAAGCGGATACAATTGGTGTGTCTTTTGGAGTATTGGCAGGTCAAGGAAGAGAACGAACGACTGAGTAAAGAATGTGCCGACAGTTCACTCCGAGTTCCCCAGATTGTAAACAAGAGAGACGATAAAGTATAGTTTGTGACTGAAGGGCAGATCATTGAGGAATTGAAGGAGGAGAACCGTGCCCTTCAGAATGAATTGAGGCAAAAAATAATTTCAATCAAAGAATTGAACTCACATTTGGACAGTCAAAAAATAGTAATTTCACGTCAACAAATTCAGAATTTTGAGGCCAAAATAAATTCGTTAGAGGAACAAATGAACAGTAATAAAGGAGACTTGTCTCTCCAAAGGGAGGTGGTCAGACGGACGTGTTATGTGGGGACTACACAAACTGAGATCCACACGACCACTGGACAGACTCAAACAGACGAATGTGGTTTTAGTTTTGTGGTAATAAGCAGATTTGAGAGAAAGGAGAAGAGAGGGCAGTGAGGTAGTGGTTGGTGATGAATGTATAGACTCAACAAAGTAGTGTTGTGGAGAGGGATGTGTCACGTGGGGTCGTCCTACCACCAATGAAATTAAAAGTGGAGAGAGAATTCAACAAAGGACTGCTCATATCCTGGACGTCTCCACCCTCACTAAAATCCCCCAACGACAACCAATTCTTCGACATTTATTTCAATGGCATAAAAATGGCATCAATCTCAGGAACCAACAAGCCAAAGCACATTTTGGAGGACATTGAGTACGAGGAGGTTGGATTGTGACTCCACTTTTAGTTATCGAGAATAAGCGTAGTGAACAGAATGGACTTGTACACTCAGTCCGACCCTGCTCAGTGCACTCTCCTGATTGGCCGAGGTTGACTTCCTACACACATTGCAGGGGCATCCTCCTCCCCCTCCAATGTGCGAGTAGAACATGTGACGGGGTATTCGGTGACGGTGAGTTGGCTACCGGGGAACAGCAACTGTCATCACATTGTGTATATTGACGATTCGGACATGGCTTCGTCAAGTCGGGGATAGTCCGGGCTACTATTTCCCACCTCCATCCCCTCACAGAGTACAAACTCAGACTGACCGCCGTGTTTATCGACTCCCAGAAAAAGCAGCGAATCACCAGCGACTCAGAAACAACGTTATTCCGCACGACTGAGCCATGTTTGATATTTCTGTTATTCCTGGTGCTTTTAACATTCCCACGGGCTTGGTGATTGAGCCGGGTCCCCAGTTGGGCAGTCTCCTCGTGAGTTGGCGACCTCCCCCCGAAAAAGACTCGGTGTGTGGACCAAAGGGGTACGCCTTCTACGTCGACGGAGAATTGGTCAAAAAAATATCGGGACCAAAAAGTGATGTGAGAGAGTGGTTTATTACAGGCGATTATGTTATTCTTCCTGCCTGCTGTTTGAGGAAGGGAATGGCCAGGAAAGCCACCATCCGGACTATGAGTTACGACGGAACAGAAACTGCCGACAGTGAACCATTCGAAGTCACCAAAAAACTTATTTGGGATGTTTTCCAGGTCTCCATCCGACATATTGTAGATCTCTGAATCCACAGAGGAGAGTGTTCTTAAGGAAGACACAAAGCTTTTAAAAACTAAGCAGACTGCTGTGCCTATGATAAAGCAGCCCAGAATAGTGGAGACTTCAGATTCAGACATAAAGGGCAGAGGAAATCAGTTTTTGAGTGACTTTTCTGAGTATTCGGAGAATCTGGCGACCCAACAAAACAAAATTAAGGTGATTCGCCAAATGATTTCCAGATTCGGTATTTTCTGGCCCTCTACACCTACGACCCCCACAAAATGTCCCCCAATCAGGACATAATTGACGAGGAAATAGCATTTATGAAGGATGATGTTATCAAAGTGGAGTTTTTGAGTGTATTTGATAGGTTTATGGGGAAATTGACTCAGATGGGTTCTATCAGGGGGAGTGTCGCGGTCGCTTTGGCTATGTCCCGAGCAATGTCGTGCAGGAGATCACAGATATCGAAAAAATAAAGCAAATCCAGACTAAAAAGGGGGGGAAAAGCAGCCTGACTCCCAGCAGTGACAACCACTATGTGGCCATTCTGGATTATGATCCAGTCTCCGCAATCAACGTCACGGCCAACATGGTGGGTGGATTGAGTCATTGGCAGGGCAAACAACTTCAAATGAAAAGGGGACAAGTCGTGGTCGTCAAAGGCTCTCCAAATCAGTACGGATTTTGCCTGGCCGAGTCCAAGCAAGTGGTGGGGTACGTCCCCATTAATTATTTGAGGAGAGCCTCGAATGTGAAGTCGTCGGATGTGGTTTATATTATGCAAATATGTTCAGAATTCGGCTCATGTAACAAATAAGAATAAATTTGACTCATTCGAAAATTAGTTTTCATTCCTGAGTATCGAATTTCAGTGAACTTTTATTAATCATTTTACTTGTATTTTAAAAAATAAAATTGTAATCAGAAAAAGGAATTATATAATAATTATTAATTTCGTATTAAAAATTTCATTTTATGAATGCTAACCAGTTTTGAATAAAAGAATATCTAAGCAACACAAATTTAAATGTCTACCTACATCACTCAGGAGTTACCACTTGGGAAACAACAACTAATTTTACCACACCCAAACCTCCGACAGACGGCGATAATATCCAACACTCCTAATTCTTTCTCAGTGCGTCTGTCGAACAATCAAGTCTCATCAAATACCATTGTAGGGCAATTTTGGACAAGAAATTGTAATAAATGACAGTGCCAGTTGTGTTCTGGCTTCTTGGTGTCCTCAAAACTCAAAAATAATCCTCGTCTCGGATGACTTTTCAGTGGGACTGTACAACGTCAGTGACCAAGAGGTACTGCTTGTCGGACAGAAAGTCACTCTCGAGTCCAGGCCAGAACAAATTTATTTTGATGGAAATAATATCGTTATTTTTACAAAAGTATATATTAATTTAATACAAATTATTTAATTATTAATTTATATTAATTAAATAAAATGTTAGGATTTTTATGTTCATATATGTCAATGTGGGCAAGAGGACGGTCCCCTTCTTCGTGATTCCTACAAATTCGACTCCAAGCCAATGCTCTTGGCACTCCGAGTCCCCTCCTCTTCCCAGACCACTGACCCTTCCCTCTTCATTGCTCTCGAAAATGGTATCCTTAAAGTCTCAAAAAAGGCCACATCAACTCAATCACGGAATTCCGTGGTTTCCGGAAGTGCTTTGAAGTCAATGATTACGTAATCGGTCTCTACCACTTGGAAGGACAGCAAGTGCTCATCAGCATTACGAGGTCCCTTCTCATCCACTGGCACACTGACAAGACTCCGTTTGTCGAAACCAGAAAGGTTGTCTCCACATAAACAGGACAGCTCAAACTGAGTGGGAATGTGGACAATCCCTGCCTCTTTCTGGCTGAGAGCAGATTTGTGGGCATTTCTGATGGAAACAACCTAATTCGGTCAGTCCTGCCTTATTAGTCCCTCAGAATCTGCGACTTGCAAATGGAGGACAACTATGTCATTGATCTACAACAAGAATGTTCTGGAAATTTCCATATTAAAGCAATGGAATTTTCCCGCCAAAAAAGTATTAATTGGTGGTTGAATTTAAGGGTATTTGGGTGTGTGTACGACGGAGGGTCGTGTGTTTATATTCAGGTTGAGCACAGAACCACGACTGGGACACCAAATAAAATACACCACCACAATCGGGGGTGATTTTAAATTTATTAAAGTAATAAATAATAGTAATGGGTGTAGTGGGGCAGTGATGGTCTGTTTATTACATCTTCTTCTACGTGTACTATTCTCAAAAAACAGGGCATAATGTTGGATAAGGACGGAGAGGCGATGATAGTCCAGACTGACTCACAAAAGTACTTTTTCACCAACAAAGATCAATCATTTTTCATTGAGATGAATTTTACCGCCATTGGAATGTCGATGAGTGAGGTTAGCCACACTAAAATAATAAATCACCCAGAACTATTTAATCTGTTGGAATGGATATAAAATAATCATTCTTAAAATCGAAAATGGTGATGCTCACTATGTAGACATGCTCGACTGCCTGGCAGACCACATTTGTCTTATAAAAGACCACATTTATTACATTGAGGGGAAATCAGTGGTCATCCTGGACTTGAAGGTGACTGCTATCAGTGGATTAAACCCCAGGGACACCGAAAAGGGAGTAGTGAGTGTGTAAGCATGAGGGGAAGGCCGACAAAGATGAGTAAAGTGAGGACTAACCTACTGGTGGAGACGAGTTGTGGGATGATCTATTTATACAAGTGTGATGGAAGGTTGTCCTCCACACAAACAGATAGACCACCCGGGGAGGCAGTGAGTGCACTCTCTGTGAATGAGTTCGTGGAGGACTTTGGGGAGTTTGTGGATGTAAAGTGCAATTCTGGGGGGAATTATGTGTCTCTCCTTGTTAAGAATGTTGTTTGTGGGTGTTCTATTAACAGATCAGAGGACAAGTGGATTCCCGCTTATTTGTTGTGGATGTGGTGACCAAACAAGTCAAATCCTTGCAGTGCTGTGCGACGAGACACGCCTGGGATGAGGATGACAGTCGATTTATTGTCTGTCAATCCAAAAACAATGTAGAATGTTCTCGAATATTCTAGAACATATATGGTCTGGCTATCCTTGCCTGTTCGCCCAAAGGATTGCTCTTGGTTGAGACATTGGCAGCTCCCTCCACGTTTAGGCTGCTGGCGGGGATGTCTCTCCTTTCTGTCTATTTTGTTAGCCAAGTTTGTTTTTATATGTGAATGGTAGACTAATTCCCTGGGATTTGATCACGTGTCTTCGGATTTGGTTGTCCATACTTTTCGAAATTTGGAGGGAAAATTAAGTGGCTTTGTTGTTGCATGTTATAGAACATTCTGACATGATGGAATTTGCCTATCTGTCTACGACTGGCAGTTTGGAGGAGGCTGTCAAGTCTATAGGACATGTGACAGAGTGGGGAATTGTATTTTAATTGAAGGAAGGTGGTTTGGAAGAAGATGGCCAAATTGTGTGTCAAATACAGAAAAATCAAGCTCTGTCTCACCTGCCTCGCCAAATTAGAGGACACGTGTTCTCTGTTAGCCTACAGGGCAGTAAAGAACGAGTCTGATGACGTCATCCTGGGAGTTTTGGCAGGGTGTGTGGGAGAGGAGGTATATTGTTGGCATATTTGGTAGTTCTCTGATCTGCTGGCAGGGTCCAAGCTGACCGAGTTATATCAATGTTCGGGAGACTGGGGAAAAGTAATTTGTAATTATCAATATTAGGCTTTGCAAGTCGCCCAGGAGTCTCACAAAATGCAGGAAGCAGTAATTAGGCTTCGAAGGGCAAAGCACTTGGAAGGCTCGAAGGAAGTGGAGAATATGCTTAATTACTGGCCCGAATTATGCGATGGGGCGGGTGGTCTGGAAGTGAATAATTTGTGGTTCAAGCCAGATGAGAGTTCCCTGCCTATTTTAAGGCAAAAAATAGAACAGGGGAATAATATGTTTTTTATTATTTTAATTATTTAGTAAAATGAAAAAGTCGTTGGCAAATGTATTAATAAATTGTAAGAAAGTAAAAGCGGGAATATCCTTATTGACGGCCATTGGTGACATTGAGTCAGCTGTGTCAGTACTGTGTCAGTGCAACAGAATAGAGGAGGTTGGACTATCCTTAACCTTCAGGCATTGGAGATGAGTGACAAATGTGGTCACCCAGTGTGTTACATCTACATTGGGAAGTACTATGAAAACGAGGGGGAGATTGGGAGAGCAATCGAGTACTACAAGAAAGGAGAGTGTTATTCCAAGGCAATCCGTCTGCTGAGGGCAGTCGTAGTGTGGTCAGTCCAGTAGGCCAGTCAGTCTTATTCGGAGATGGCAATTCTGGCTGGGAAGGCACTCCCAGGGGAGGCACGGAAAGTAGCACTCGAATTGAAGGATATTCCTGGAATGGAGGAAAGGGCAATCACGTTGTATCAGCAGGTTGGTTGACAGTGCATGTATTCAGATTGGGGACTTGTCGAAAGCATTCGAGCTGGCCCTCCATATTGACCATCTTACTTCCTTTCAAGAACTCGCCGACAGCTTTGCTTTGGACACTGTATTTTTTATTTTTAAACCGGCTAACCGCATGTGTAATAAATTATTTAAACGATAGCGCGAAAAATATTAACATTTTAGTGATGCTTATTATATTTTTATAGGATGGGGATCCTGTTGGAAAGTCAGTGAATAGTACTGATCCTGAGATGGTGTCTTACTGTGCGGAGTACTTTGTTAATAAAGGGCACATTGAAAAGGCAATCACTGTCCTAATAAACTCCGGACAACCCTGTGATGCCCTCGAACTGTGCAATACTCACAAAATAGTGCTGACTCCTCAACTATCTTTTAAAATTCTGTCAAAGTTGGAAACTCAGAAGAGGTCCTCTTTGCATGAGAGCACAATTTCTTCTTTGGCTTTAAATTGCATGAATAATGGCCAATATGAAGTGGCCAGTCGACTGTACACTCTCTCCGGGCAGACAGAGAATGCTCTGAAGGCTCTAATAAGAGGAGGAGACACGGAAAGAGTGCTTAGAGTGGCAAACCTATCACGTGACCCTCAATTATACATAATGGCGGGAAATTATCTTCAGTCTTTAAATTGGAGTGAAACACCCAGTTTGATGAAGGAGATTCTGAGACTTTATTCGAAGGCCAAAGCACATCATTTGATTGCCAATTTTTACTGTGCATGTGCCCAATTGGAGATTGATGAGTATCGAGATTACAACAAGGCCACATTGGCCTGGGGTGAGGCCATCGGGTACTACCAAAAGGCTAATTCTGCTGACATTCCTAAGCGAGGCCCCCAGATGAGCCCACATTTTGGAGATCGAATTGGTTTGGGCGGGAATTTGCAAGAGAAGATGGAAGAGAGGGAGAACTACGACGAGAACATTGCTGATTTACGTGAAAGGATCAGATTGGCGAGTGTGTTTGATGGAGTTGTGGGGGGCAGAATGAAGGGGGAAGAAGAACAGAAGTGTCGGCAACTGTTAGAGGAGCCTGGAATAGACCGGGCAGTCCGTACTGTTCATGTCCGTGCTTATTTATGTGGATTGTACTACTCCTTCGAGGACTGGAGGAAGGCCTATGAACATGTGGCTGTGTTGGAGAGGGAATTGGGGAGGAGGGTGAGCGAGTACGTCAGTCGGGATATGTTGGACAGGATTAGACGAGAAGTGGGTGTTGGGGGTGTGGACGAAGATGTATTTGATGAGATTGAGGACTTGTGTTGATACTCTTAGTGGGGAATACCCCATTGATTGAGGAGGGAGGATCAATAATATTCTCCGTCACTCAATTAGGGGAATTGATAATCCATTAGGTGACAAATAACACAGATTGCGCCATTTATAGAATGACACTCCAATATGGTTGATGATCAAACTATCCGCGGATTGATAAATCAGATGGCACTGAGGGTTGCCGAGTTGCATGAAATCTGCCATCAAATTGTCCAGCAATTATCCTCCATTGACCAAGAAAATAAGTCACAAGGATCATTTGTCTCCGCCGAAACGGGGTTATCAGCATGCAGGGAGTTTAGTACCCAAAGTGAAATGAAGGAAATGCCTGCTGCTATTCTTTCTGGAGACCTGCTAGTGGGAGAAGACAAATCAGAAAGGACGTCTAAAATCAAATTTAAGGACATCCCCAAACTGAAAGTGGAAATAAAACAACGAAAGTGAGTGCAGTATTACCAGGCAGATCTTTAATACACAGAATGCTTACTTTCAGCAAAAGAAAACTGCTGAGTCCTTTGTTCACATCTACCACAGATACGACCACGCCCGATGAAAGACTCTATGAGGCCATTTCTAAAGATATTCTGGCAGTCAATCATCGAATGGAAGAACCTGAAATGTCCACAAGTTCAATGGAGATCGTCAAAGCTCAAAATGTCGACCGGGGGGACACAAAATGTCCCAAATGTAGGAAATGGTAGTATCCCCGAATGATGGCAGTTACGACAACGGGACGAGGAAACCCCGAACGCTGTACTGCGGGGATTGCATGTGCGAGATGTGTGTGAGAGTGTCACTGGCACGGACTTATTGGATTGTCCTTTGCAGTCTATGCAGCAAGAAAAGCGAAATCCCCTTCTCTGGAGGAATCAAGGCAGTTTGAGGACATTCACTTTTAGGAGTTTCCAGTGAATTACCAACTTGTGGATGCAGAGTGTGTTCCCTCGGGGGACGAAATAAGGTCAAAGTGAACAAACTCATATTTAATGTTCTCAAGTCGATAATAAAAGTGGAGACCACTGTCCACAAACCTAATTGACTGTATAACCAGACAATAATGCTTTATTATTTACTGATTAAATTAATTAAGGGACTTTTTGTCCTTTGAAAGTTCAAAGATTTATATTTTTTACAAAATTCGGCGCTTTGATGTTTGGTCTTTCCAAAATTGTGGACAGACCAATGTCTTTACTACGGCAATTCGGAGAAGAATAAACTCATTTCATCTGGAAAAGTCATCGTGAAAGATGTTAAAACAAGAATAGATATTAGTAATGACAATCACGCCATGTGGGACGACGAGGGTGGGGCAACCCCCAATCGATGTGGTTGATAGGCAATTGATTTAATTAGGGAAAAAAGAGAACTTGATTTGACAAGAAACGGTTTAAACAAATAAATTTCGAATATATAAATGAAAATTATGCGGCATATATATTGCGAATATTTATAAACGTAAATAATTATTAATATCTGGTGGTTTGTTCTATATTTAGTACATCTCAATAAAGATTAAATTGGAAATGGACCGTCGGAACAATGATGAAATTCTGTGCAACTTGGACGAGGACATGAAACACATCATCAACAGCATCGGCCACGAGGACTCGGAGGCACTGCCATGTCCCAACTGAGTAGGTTGTCGTCAGAGGATTCCCCGTGTTCCGCAAACTCTTCCAAAACTATTTAAACGAGAAGCGCAAGTCGATCGACTGGAACAAAGTGAAGGCAAAGTACGCCGACGAGGTTGTTTTATCAAGCCGACCTAAAAGTTCCACTCCTACGACAACCTCCCGTCCGTGGGGGAGGACGAAGCGACCGCACTCCTCAACAAAATCGTGGTCGTGCGCCTGAATGGGGGAATGGGCACATCGATGGGGTGTGACGGGCCCAAGTCCACGCTCGTTGTGAGAGACGACCAGACTTTTCTGGATTTGAACATTGAACAGATTTCGGTTGTTGTGTTCTGAGGAGTGCAGTACCTCAACTCGACCTACCACTGCGACATCCCCTTTGTCCTCATGAACTCATTCTACACTGAGAAAGACACAGAAAAGAATTTACAGAAATACAAAAGCACAAATGTCAAATTCTACACGTTTAGTCAAAATAGGTTGTTTTGCTTGTGTCCTTTCTGGGTGTCCTCGAATAGAAAAACAGTCCCTTCGGCCAGTAATCGACTCCTCTCCCATTCTCTCTCCCCACAAGTACCCCCCTCACTCATTCCAGGTGGTATCCTCCAGGCCACGGAGACTTTTACCAGTCCTTCTACTCTTCGGGACTAATGGACATGTTTATCAAGCAGGGCAAGGAGATTGTGTTTGTGTCCAACATTGACAACTTGGGGGCCACAGTCGAACTCTGTAGTGTGCCTAACTTACTCAGCAATCATCAAATACATGAGTACTGCAGGTCTACAGTTCCTCATGGAGCTCACTCCCAAGACATTGTCGGACATCAAGGTAGATCAGAGACCGTGATCTGAAGGGAGGCACTCTTGTGAGCTACGACGGACAGACTCGACTTCTTGAACTGACTCAGGTACCCTCAGAACACGTATTCCTCCCTTTCTAACAAATAGACCAAGACATTCAAGAATGTGAACCAATTTCCGTAGAGTTGTGGTGACATTTCAGTTTCTTCAACACAAATAATATTTGGATTAGTCTTCAGGCTATTCGTCGGGTGGTGGCCGAACAGAAGTTGGTGGTGGAGATCATCGTCAACCCAAAAGTAGTCAACGACGTCGAGGTCCTTCAATTGGAGACCGCCATCGGGTCGGGAATCACGTGTTTCGAACAGACTGGAGGTAAACTTGGCCACTGATTGAGAGGACTTGTCGTCCCCAGAAAAAGATTTTTGCCCGTCAAGAAATCGCAGGATTTGTTGGTGATAATGAGCAATCTCTACAAAGTCCAGCACGGGACTTTGGTTATGAGTTCGTCGAGGCTGTTCCAGACCACCCCCGTGGTTAAATTAGGTCCCGAGTTTGACAAGGTTGAGTAGTGAGGTAGAAGGGTAGGTTAGTAACTTCAAATCCCGGTTTCGGAGCATCCCTGACATAGAGGACCTCCATCATCTGACAGTGTCGGGGAACGTCTGGTTCGGGAGCAAAATCACTCTGAAAGTATTGGTGAGTGACATGGAAGGGGACTGTCATCATCATTGCTGACGAGGGAAGTTCTATTTTCATTCCTAACAACGCCCTGCTGGAAGACCACATCGTCACAGGCAGTCTGCGAATACTCGACCACTAACTCCCCTTACTAATCGACTAACATTATTTAAAGTTTAAAAAGGGTGATAATAACGATAGTCAGTCCACAAAGACAGGGCAGCCATCCAAGCACATATCTCATAAAATCCAGAATGTCCGCAAAGGCTATTTCAAACTGCTCCCACGGACTTTTAAAGACTTGTCTCAGATTGACATGTTCTCGACAGTAAGGACATGTATGCTTTTTGCCGATGATACACCACCCACGAATACACAACTCGTGGAAGACGTGTCCACAATTGAGGGATATCGCGGACTCCCCACTGATGGTTGAGTCAATTATTACTCCACAAATGGCACACTGCCCTCCCTCTAAATTCCGCACTGGGAGACCCCCGTCGTCGCAAACGTACTAGGAATGGGTGGAAAGAGGGTACCCCGATGTGGACAGCCATTCGTTGGAGGAATATGTCACCAAAGTCGCGGGAAAGCAGTCCAAAGTAACATCCGTAGAACATAATTTGGACGGCCGTCACCACCAGGGGTTGCGAGACGGTTTCCTTGAGGAAGGGGATGGCACAGAAAGTAAAGAAGAACACGATCATGGCTGTCCCCGACATGAGTCCGAGGGTCTTGAAGGCCACGTTGAGTCCCCCGTAGATCAGGCGGGGGGTGGAGGGGGACACTCGTCGGGAGAGTGTGAAGAAGTACAGCATGGTCATCCACAGAGAGAAGATACTCCAGAAGAAGAGGAAGATGTAGTTTTTGAAGAATAGAATTGGAGGAAACAGCCAGACGAGGATTAGGGTGGTTATCTAAGGAGTTTGACCACTGAGGAGACTTGGTATGAGTGGAACCACCTCCGCTTCCATTCCACGATGAGGATCTGCCCGACCAAGAAGGCTGTCATGAAGGCTAAGAACCTCCCCGGGGAAGGATCACGTTGAGGGTGATTGTCGGGTACGCTGAGTGAATTTTATATTTTTATATTTAAACTTGTTAATCAGTTCATCCATTGGTTTATCACAACTACAAGTGCCACGACAATATAAATGATATATAGTTTATTCATTTCCAAATTAATCAATTTCTTTTTATTTCTGTTCTTAATCACGACGGGAATAAGCTTAATATGTTTGGCAGTATTCCGCTATTTCTCACTTAAATTTTGTCAGTTAGACCTTATCTGCCTAGTCATGGCGCGGCCTGACACCAGTCTCTTAAACCGTCCATCACTGCGGTGAACGTCGAATCTCATCAAGGAAACAACTAAAGGACCGAGAGGAGACAATTGCGGTCAGTAATAGTGCAGTAATTGAAATTGATGAATTATGGTTTCTTCTCAAACCATCAAACGATTGTAAAAATGCAACCATTAGTTTATAACAAGCAACTAAATTTAATCAATCAAATAATTGCTGAGTATTTTGTCAGCATAATCGCAGACGGCAATGCGGGCTTCCTCTCCGGAAGTCTCCTCAGGGAACTCGGCTCTGTTGCAACCTCTTAGAAATTAAGGGAATGAATTACGAAATGTAAATCCCCGTCTTCCCTTCGAATTCTGGACTTGCGGCCAACATGGCGACCGCCTCGGAGGCCTGGTTCGGATATTTCATGAGAAGCCAGCAGATCGGGTAGGTCGAAATCCTAACGAACCAATTTTTGCGAAATGTCAGATTCCTATGAATTCCCGTAAGAACGACCCCCGGGTGCAGACAGTTGACTGTGAATGTCTTGCCTGTAAAAATCAGCAAAGACAGACACCGTCGACTTGCTCGGCCAGGAATCGACTGTAAATAGTCAGAAATAGTTTGCTCCGTGCAAAAGCATTCCCAGGGTCGTACTCGGCCGTGGAATTCTCAATGTCCTCGGGGTCAACCGAGACAATGGACATTGCACTGGAAACCAGATTAACGATCTTTCCACCAGGTCGAATTGCCTCCATCACAAGTTTTGTCAGAAGCACGGGACCTGAGATTTTATAAGCTCGATAGAACCCAGAAAGTTGGTTGCCATGTGAAGTTCAATTCCGTCGACGGACTGGGACTCGGGGTGACACATTATTCCCGCGTTGTTGATTAGAATGTCGAGTCCGTTCTCCTCTTCCTTAAAAATCTGGACAAAGTCGCGAATGCTTTGGAAAGAGGAAACATCCAATTCCAGGAATCTGAGATTTTTGGGGTCACACATTTCCTTTATTGAGGCAATCTCGCTTGCACGTGCAGAAAGATTTCTGGCACCGACGACAACACGTGCCCCCAAGTTGGCGAGTTTGATTGTGGACGACCTACCAATTCCTGTCAGTCCCCCCGTGATTATGACGGTTTTTCCGTCCAGGCGGTCACTCCCTGACTTGTAAGACAACCCGACAGCATATGATCTGACGATGGAGAAAAAGAGGCAGATGGCGTAGAGGATAAGGGAGTTACGACTGAATATTATTTCGGACAAATCTGGAACGTTGGGAAACATGGAAATAAATGGATTTGAACTTAATTTGTGTTTCTTATATGAAGCCAATTATTAAAACCAATTAAAATATATCAATTAAATGAGAGAAACGGTTCGACATAAATATTGGGTCAAGTCCGACATGTAGGTCATTATTAATGACTACTCTAAAGCGTAACTGATATGTGCCATATTGCATGTGTCGGCATGGGAGCCATCCTCATGGACATTGTCGCCGATGTCACTCCCACTTTCGTAGCCCAATTTGGACTCAAACCCGACGGAGCAATTCGCTCCCTGCCATTCCACGACGAACTGTTCTTTCTCTCTCAAAACTCAGATTTGACGCTCTAATGACAGCAGAGGACGTGACACTCTCTCCAGGAGGCTCGGGGTTCAACACTTCTGCCGTTCTCAAAGGCCTGTCATCGGGAGAAGTGTCCTACATCTCCTGTGTGGGGGACGATTTGATGGGACAAAAATTGAGACGTTTTATTACCAAGTCGAACATAAAAAGCTACCTCGATGTGGCCACTGATGGAACTCCCACTGGTAGCTGTGCTGTGCTTATCAGTGGACTGGACAGGTGGGTGACTGTGGCTAATCCAGGTCGATGGTGACTCGCGGGGGAGCTGGGGATATGCTGTCCACGGAATATGTAATGCAGCCACAAGTAATGGAGCAATTGTTCAACAGTGGTCTATTCTATACAACAGTAAGACCAGATGTGTTACAACAGGGCTACGACCTGCTCAAAACTGCCGAGGCCATAACAATCATGGCAGACCACGCTGTTGAATTCGGCAAAATATTCTGCTACAATCTGGGAGCAGAATTCATTTCCGTCTCGGCATGTGTCCAGCAAAGGGAGTTATTCCCCAAAGTCGACGTCTGTTTCGGCAATTTACAAGTATTTAGGCTTATTTATTTAAGGAATGCGAGGCATTTGTCGACTCATTTAATCTGGGCATTTTCTTTGAGGACGTGACTGAGATTGCTCGGACTATGGCCCTCCTCCCCAAACTAAATAAATCGAGACAGAGGACGGTGGTAATCACCGACGGGCCTAACAAGATCACCATATTCCACAGTTCTTTCCCCCCTGACACTTCAGAGGGGGAGATTGTCCGATATAGCCCTCCTTCCATCAACCAGACCGAAATCGTCAACACAAACGGGGCAGGAGACGCCTTCATGGGGGGTTGTAGTGCCGTGACCACCAAAGGGTTCTTATACGGACTGTCGGGTGGTCGGTCGTTGGAGGTGTGTGTGGAGTATGCCTGCAGGAGTGCGGGGGAAATCATCAAAAGGAGAAGCGCCTGCTAACACTTCTTTCTTTTTATGAAAAACAATGTTAATAATCACTTTCCTCAACATCACTCAATTCGGGAGGACAGCCTGACACAACCATCTGAACTAACACCAATCGACAACCTGGACGGACTGACACACATCCAAGCCGGCATAACACATTGACCGAACACACACCGAGTAGACATATGTCCCCGTCTTCACAGGAGCAGTCATTTTTAGTTGAACCTATTAGATGGACGATGCCACTCAACCGTCTTGTGATCCACCAAATCGGCCACCAACACGCATTGAGTCACCAAACTCCTCCCACACGACACATACACAGCCCACGACTCACACACCTCTTTGGGGAAATAAGGACAGTGCACAATGTGGGTGGGTTGGGTGTCCTCTCCAAGTGGACTACGGACGAGTGTGATGGCAAAGGTCACAATCGAGAGGGGAGTGATTGTCCTCTCCTCCTTCTCGTCCTCAGCCACTACACATGACTGCCACACAACTAACCATATATATTACTAGACAACTCAAGGACGGGGAGAGAGAAGAGAACACTCTTGAGAACACACAACTCCTGGTCGGACAGGAAGGACAGACATGTGGATAAGTTGGGCACATTGGCCAGATCAGACAGAGAACGGACACCCATTTTCTAACAATAAAAAAGAGAGGTCACCTTCCTTCCCACCACCCTGCGGACACTGGACTGGTCGAGGTAGGGCAATTGAAGGAAAGGAGACAAATCATCGAGAGGGAGTGCCTGGACTAAATGGACAGACAGACGAATAATATTCTCGAGTGTCTGAATGGATGGTTCGTGGGTGACTGGGAACATTACAGCACTCAACCATGTCCCCCGTGAGCCATCGACACGAAATTACTGAACACATTACTCAGTTCCAAAACAAGCAGAGGACACGTCGTAAGGACAATTCGTTGATCTACACATAGCACATATCCCCACCTCCCAACATAGCAGTACTACTCAAATCAATCCTCTCCAAATGAGAGTAAAGGAGAGTACGGACTTTGATACTGAAAGGCTGGTTGAGGATGTTCTCCCCCTGCCGAGTCCCCGCCGTGGGGACAAGTTTGAGTAGTCGAGGCATGTCCTCTGCATCACTCGTCCTTCGAGGGAGTCCGTGGAACTCGAATGACCCAGAAAGACAAATAAGGAGTCCTGAATGAGGCAAACAAGTACTTTCCACGGTCATGTCGGAGTGTTTATGGAAGAAATATCCCATCAGTCTGCGTGTGTCGTCCATCACTCCGTCACTGCACTTATTCCGCGAATACATCAGAATCAACGGGACCACGGACACCACCAGACACAAATACAACAGGAATATCTACAATCCACCCCCCAACTTACATATTTCCTATTCTCCTGCCGAGTGACCCACTCAGGGAGGACTGTCCCGAATGTGACCTCCCCTGGCCCATCGGGGTTGCCGTACATCTCCCAATTCTCCTTCATTTCTGGTTTCATCAGACTGGGGTGAGAGGGGAGGGTACGTCTGGTAGGCCTTTGTGATGCTCATAAATGTTTGGGCGTCCCCTCCTCGGTCAGGGTGGAATTTTTTGCTCAGTCGACGGTACTGGTCCTTTATTTCCGCCACGGAAGAGCCCTAGGATGGGGAGGGGGACTCACCACGTCCACTCCCAGAATGGCGAAGGGGTCGAATGAGTGGGGGGACTTGTCTGTGGGGGACACTGAGAGACACATCCAGGAGAACACAACCCATCCCAATACTATTAATAAAGCCCTGGAGATATTTCTGGCATATTTCACATTTTGTGACTTTTTGAGGACGATGGTCGGCAGAATGACTGTTTTTTAAGACAGGGAGTACAATTGCAGGCATGTTTTCGGGTATTTTGTTCTGTAAATAGTCAGGTTGAGATAACGTGGTTTCAGATATGATTGAATGAGGTAGTAGGTTGATGGAATTAGCAATACCAACATCACGGTGAGAGAAAAATAGACAATTGCAGATCCGTCATTGGTTTCCATTTTGTCTAAATTGTTTTCCGGAATAAAACTCTAAACAGAATTTTGGGGCCACGTCTAAATTTATTTATTTTATATAAATATTTAAAAATATTGAATTAGTTTATAATATTATTATTTAAAGATCGGTTTAAAGCATAAATATGCTCAAGTTTTTTGAGGTCAAAAATTGTTTGGAGTATCATTGTGCAAAAAATAGCTTTCCGTGTGAGGTCAGGTCTATTCTAACTACAGGAGTGTCAATCTCGGTTAGCCTACCTGGATAGTGAACATGTGTTGGCACGTTCGGAATTGTGGAAACAGAATTGAGGGGTGTTTGGAGTACTTTTGTGATGTTTAATCCAGTACTATAATGTTTATGGAGTGTATATCAGTGAAAGATGGTGCTCAAAATATTCTTGTCTGTTTCTTAGTTTTGATCGATACAGTTATCATCACTCTGCGAATAGGAGAGTGGGTTTCCCGGCTTATTATGAAATAAGAATGGCAAAAAAAGAAAGCCAAGTGGTATAATGATCAATCGAAGAATGCCATCTGTGGACAGAACGGATTATTAATCAATGGATTGCAAAATATGTGCAAATGGAAGAGTCGAGTAATGGAATAATGGAGTCTACAGATTTCAAAGAGTTGCTGAAAGAGAAAATATGCGAACTGTTTTCAGTATGCGACAAAGACAACAAAGGATACATTGTCAAACAAGACATGTTTCGTCTCAGTGACAGTATTTCCATGCCTGCAGAACATTTGGAGAGAGTTTTTGAAATGCTGGACGTGGATGGCAATTCTCAGTTGAGCATTGAAGAGTTTGTGAACGGATTTGGTTAGTCTTGTTGTATTAAACAGAACTTATATGTGCCCGGACAGAGGCCTTCGAATGTAAGCCTGTCCTCAATGCCGAACAGCGACAGCGACAATATGCGACCCAAAAAACATTTTCTCAGGCTTTAATGAACTTGGGAATAAAAGACTTGTTGGGAAAGTAAAATATTTTGCTTATTGTTCAGCAAGGAGAGACTGCGGACCATTTGGGAAGAACTCAGAAGGTGCGGCAGTGGGCAGATGCTGGCGGACTTTGAACTTTTTGTCAGTCAAATTTCCCACAAATTGGAGATTTCTCAAAAAAAGTTGGACACGATGGAAACCGAAATGAACACGTATGGTTAGTTGAAGACAGTTAGACTGATCCTCAAACACGAGACCCAAATCAGTCAACTGTACAGTGAGATGGAAGAAAACATGGAAAATGAGCTCCAAGCACTATCAAAAGCGGTTCTTTGCATTGCTACGTCACTTTACAGAAAGAAAATGAAAAAGAGATGATCCAACGACACTTCACTCTCCAACTGACTGAACGAGATCGGGAGCTCCAGGAATTGCTGCAAAACCAAATAAAAGTGAGAGTAATGTAAATATGCAGTTGGAGTCAAAGTTCAAGCACAAATATGCGAGGGATGCCGATTACACGAGTGATATGCTCAGAAAGGTATTTTGACACCTTCATTGCAGGAAAGGGACCAATTGGATCTCAAATTGATCGAAACGGAAAAGCATTTGAAGAACTGTCAAATTTACATTCAACAATTGCAGGCGAAGGAAGATGTGGAGAAGAAGGACCGGGCCAAGTACAAGCCAATAATTGACTGTCAGGGCAGCTCTGCGAATGTCCGAGAAGATTGTCATCGAGCGAATGGACTTGGTGGAACAACTGGACGTCTTGAGGCACGTCTATTGAGTAACCCACAGAGATACGAACAAAAAGTTGTTGGACAGAACGGATCTCGCGAGCGACGGAAACTATGTATTTCTTAGTGGGACTGAATTCAGTGATTTTAGCCTTCACTCCAAACAGACGAGGGAGAAGTAATATGTCGTATCACATTCCAGACGTTTTGCATGCCACGGTCAGAGTCCTTCCAGGAAAGAAGAGGGTCCCTCATGTCCAAATATGTGTTCGAGGGGTTAGTACTTTTCTAATGCTTAGTGACGTTCCATTGGAAAGTGCAAAGTCCATTTTTGATGTTGGATATATTAGTGAATGCTCTGTACAAACAGCACCCGATTTGGGGAGTAAATTGTGCAAATCAATTACAATCAGGAATGACGACGTACTTGTTTTGTCTACCCAAATAGGATCTCCCAATGGAGAAGACGTACAAAGTAATGCTGGCCGGAGACTCGGGCGTGGGTAAAAGCAGTTTTATTCGAAGGCTGTGCGACGGGAACTTTGAAGACTCCTTTGCACCCACCATCGGTTAGGGCGTCGTAATAATCTCAAGGAATTGACTTTCGTACCAAAAAGATCTCCATCGATGACCAGGAAGTAAACCTTCAATTGTGGGATACGGCTGGACAGGAAAAGTAATTTCGATTGGAGAGGGAATTAGATTTCGAAGTCTGACGAACCAATACTTCAGACGGGCAGATGCTCTGATCATTATGTTCGACATAACTAGGGAAGAAACTTTCAGAAATGTCCGACAGTGGATTGAGAGCGCCAAAGTTGGACTGACCTGATAAATGTAGGATTCGACTGCAAAGACGTTCATAATCGTGGGGAACAAAAGCGACTTGATGAGCGAGGATGGGAGAGCACAAATAACCAAGAATGCCTTTTCCTTAGCACAGAACACGGGGTCGTTCTATTTCCAAGTGAGTGCCAAGACGGACTACAACGTCAAGAGTTCGGTCGAGTATTTAATGCGGTGAGAGGCGTGAAGTGACTTAAGGTGTCTCCTGCTAAAAGAAGACATTCAGACGTGCAATTTGGGGGATGAACCAGGCACAAAGAAAAGAAAATGCTGCTAATTTAATTATTTGACTGTTAGTTAGGAACGGTTAATAATGAGTATTAGTCTACTTCTTTTTGATGATGTAGCACGAGCACACATCCACGATGATCTAAAAAGTGAGTCAGGAAAACAACCAGTAGCACGGCCAATCCGCCCATAACGCCCAAGAGAATGTTCATGTATGGTTTAATAAGCATCATAAGTTTATCAAAGCATCCCTACAATGAGAGGGAGTGCACATACCACGCTCGTGTAGGAATAAAGACTGCTAAATCGATTGGTTACCAAGCAATTTGTAATCGTGTTCACAGGGATAGAATTAATGTCGAGAATGCTTCCGTTGAATTTGCAGCATGTTGGTGGGTAGGGCAGAACTACCGGAGTTCCATTTACGACCACCCGAGAGTTCCAGTTCTGAAGAGTAGAATAATCCGTCGCATTCCCCACTCCACAACATTGAAACTGCGACATCAACCAGGTAATAAAACCAGCAATTGAATGGAGTCGAAAATGAGAGTGTAAACGCTCGTAGTGGCATTCCCAGTGTAATGCACGAAAATGGAGTCTTTCAGGAATTGTCTGGCAGCTGTGAAGACCTGAGGAATAGTCTCAGAATCGAACCTGGTTTTGCATAGCTCCCACGACGATAGCAGCCCCCACAAGGATGATCAGAATGACTGTCACGATAAGCGAGTACTAAAAATATGGTCGGGGATGGGACAGTGATCAGCAGACATTTATTTTCGGACAGAGCCCCACAACACCCGCAAAAGCCTGCGACGAATAGTAGGGATCCCAAAGCAATGGCAAAATAGATGATGATGGACAAGGATCTGAAGCTGGTGACCATGTTGACAATGTCAGAACTGTTTGGAGGAACGTATTGTGCCAAGACGGTTTTTAGGGGATCTCCGACCATGAAAAATATGCCGACGCCCAGAATTCCTGCCCCCACCAGCTTGTAGATGAGAACAACACAGTTATACAAAGGTTGGGAAATTTATTACACAGAGAAAACACTTTTGAAGTCCTAAGCCCATTGTAAATCTGGATTCCTCGGAAACTATATATATTACTATTGATTTGTATTAGTTCCTATGACATTCGATAATAATTACTAGTCGTAATCGATACTTTATTTAATACCCATCTTGAGAAGGGATTACGCAATCAAGGAGGAATAAGTAGTCCATTTTATGGTGTTCAGATTGAAAAAAAATAGTGACACCCCCACCAGGTGATTCACATTTAAAGTAATCTCCAAGTAATAAAAGTAGTCCTGACGACGTTTATGTTTAGTATTGACAGGCCAATCATATGGAAACGAATAATTGACTGTATAAAATTAATGTCACTCAAAACACTGGGGATTTGGAATTCATTACATTGAAATCAATACATTTTGACTTTTCGGAAACAATCAGGAGTGACACTTACAATGCCAATTTGATTTTTTCTTATAGAAGATAAAAATGTTTTGGACTGTTTCCGATAGAATCAGCGTTTTTCAAATACGGGTAGGTGTTAAACGCACGTCGAGGGCCCTCATTTCCATAATTTTTTGTATATGCACTCCAGAATGAACGGGTCGCCTAAGATTCGGACGAACTTGACGTCTTTTACATGCAGCTCTAGGGAATATTGCTCGAATTGGAATCGTCCTTTCTAGTCTTCATTACAGGAGACTGGAATGCTAACGATTTATAATCAGATTGACTAAATTCTTTGCAAACAGAACGACAGAACACTATTAAAAGACTCGAGCTCTTTTGGAGGGGTCATCTTGGAAAGTGGCCACAAAATCGTCGTTGCCCTGTTTGATATTACAAGTCGTTTTGTACGCATACTCTTTACACAGGACCCGAAATACCTATCAAGATTCTATAAAACATTATCTACAAGCAATAGCGACAGACCTTCCTCCAGGAGTCATCTGGACGCATACAATGGAGTGACTCTTACAATGCCAATTTGATTTTTTCTAATGGAAAATAAAAGATGTTTTGGACTAACAGTTTCAAAGAACCTTAGTCTAAAAGTAAAAAGTGGTAGGAAACGTTTAAGATGAAATAGTATAAAGGAAAATTGGAATAGTTGGTTTAATTAATGATAAAACGGCGATAAACCAGGGAGGAATGTGAATACTGCAAAATGACTTGATATTCCAATCTGCGGTAATCGACTATCTATACACCAGGAAGGAGTAGTGCAGTCACTAAATAATTATTTAACATACAAATCTCAGAACAGCAAATAGACGTGATTAATACACATGGCTGGCGACGAATGAAGCTACTGTGGGTTTAAGAAGTGAAGTTTATAAATTCCTCAGAGTAGCAAATTACCTAAATTAATTAGTAATTTAATTTTGTGAAAATTTAAATATAAGTATTAATAACGTGTTTTCGACTATTGTCATTGTTGCATTAGCTGAAGATGAACGAGCAGGACATAGTAAACATGTTTCGACTCACACTAAACCCTGAATTCACCAAAGAAGCAGAAAAGAAACTCGCCTCCATCAAGAACTGCCCAAATTTCTCTCAAGTGCTAATGAAGATAGTCGACTGCGACTCTCTGGAAGATCACATTCGCCAGTCAGGTGTATACAATTTGCACATTTCCCAGCCGTCATTATGCTCAAAAATCTGATCAAAGACCGATGGGTGTTCGAAGACAGCGAGAAGGAGTGCGAAATGATGAGAACTAAATCCAAGCCCAAAAACGACATTGACGTCCAAGACAAAAAATTTTTAGAATGTTCTCTCGTCAACTCAGCCCTGAACAGTCGACTGGCCCTAATAAGGTGACTCAACAATATTGACTGAAGGAATCAACTGCTGGAGTGTATATTCACTGTCATGAAGAGATCCTTCCCCGTCTATTTGGGAGGACTGCCTGGACATGTCATCACTCTCCTGACCTCGGCTAATGAGACAGTAGTGGGCCCTGCAATCAATATTGCATTCATTTTGCTCAAGTCACAGAAATACAAGCCGGCCGACAAGGCTGATCCATTCATAAGTCAAATGCGTCCAATTGCTGGCCCATTGGCTGGGATTATTGCTCAGTACTCACAGTTAGACACGAGCGAGAGCTGCTCGATTGTTGTGGTCTGCTACAAAATAATGAGGGAACTGATTAGGGTTGTTGTCCATGCTTGATTTCGTAGAGAGACGTGTTGATGGATTTTTTGGGGGAGGCCAATTTGGTGAGTATTTTGGACTGTTCTCTCCGTCTGTATACTCGGCCAGTCCCGGCGGTGAGACATTTGGGTGATGTGTAGGCAGCCCCACAGGACGGGGACGCAACTCCCACTGTGTGGTCGAAGAGCAGAAAATGGCCCATAAGAATATTCTACGAAATATTCCGCTCGTGAGTGTCACTGTCGTCATTCCAAGGGTCAGGTCGAAGGATGCCTTCGCAGCCTGGTTTGTGGGGAAGTATGGAGGGGATGTCATCAATTGTATATTCTCGCTATTTGGCCAAGTCACCCAGGGACTGGTAGTCTCCGATTATGTCGTGCAGTACTCTGTTCTCTTCCTTCGATTGTGGTTGTGTCCATTCGTAATGTAAGTATATCCAAACTGTCCTTGTGGAAAATCCTGTCGTCTCAGCTGGTGAATGTGGTGGGACATATTTTTATTCGCCTGTTGGCTTATGACGATAAACTGGTCGATCAGTTCACGAATGACCCCCTCGGGTTTGTGGAAGAGTATTGCGGTTGAGTTGTGGCATTATTTGCAGTGGAGAATTATGTTCTCTATCCTGAGGCGTCCATGACCAGTTTCCTCAGAGCAGTGGCCAAACATCGTCCTCAGGTGCTTTCGACCATTGTCAACTGCTGTCTCCAATTGTTGGAAGGCTGTCCTGACCCACAGAGATATGCCACGTTTACAGTTCTTGCCTCCGTGGCCCCCAGTCTCGTCAAGGTGACTGGCTGAGTAATTTGTAGAATGAGGGGTATAAGAATGACATGGAAAAACTGTTTGTGTCGTTCATATTCCCTGCCCTCAAGTCAGACAACCCCATTATTCGTTACCGAGTAGGGAATTCTATTCACGCGTAGGCCTACTGGTTGCTGGAGACGCTCATCGACGTGCCATTTCGGGAAAAGTCGAACGAGCTCTTTGTGGTGGAGGTGATAATAAATGGAATACTCAACGACAATTCGTTGCCAGTGCAGTACCAGGCCATTTCGCTGTTTGACTCATTCATGACATGTTCCAAGTCAGAAAGTACTCCTTGGTTGTAATTGGTAGCCCTCCAGCCGTTCTCCACGTTTATTAAGCCATTCACTCAGAGTAATGCGTTGCCTGATCGTAGAAATGATGGCACTTATTAAGGAATTGAACTGCCACCGCACTCCCTATGTCATCGAAAAGATGTTCGAGGTGTTCTCTGAACATGTTTCCCCTGTCGCCTGTGAACTGCTGCAGCACTCGGTCAGTCTTTTGTGGACTTATTCGCAGGTTCAACTGCTGATGACCCTCGTGCCGCAGAACGACCCGGACAAATTGGCAGACAACGCTCCCGTCATATCGGGAATAATAAGTGCAATGGACACAATCGTGGAATCCATCGACGGCAACATTCAGGTTAATCTCGTCCTCTATTCCAGATACTCCAACAAGTGGAGCCCCTGGTCGACCAAGTGCTGGGTCTGTGCTTTGTGGACGAACTTTTATTTGGTGGGCATTGTGTGGCAATGTAGAATTGTGGGACGACTTTTCTATGCTGTTGTGCACTATCACTGCCCATCGAGTCAATCCGTCCTTCTGGAAGTATCTGTACAGATTCCTCGAAGTGTTTCCTTCCAACATGGGATTTTATTCATTTGAGGGTGGGAGGTGTCCTAATTGTAGCACTCGCCGATTTCATCCACAATTTCGTGACTGTGGATACTGCCACGTTTATTGGTGGACAGGACAATTTTGGGAGGATAATGAGCACTGTCGAGAAGGCGATGACCACCGGGGATGAGGATACAGACACAATCTACGATGCTGTGCTTCTGGGACTTAAACTATACGAAGTGGTGCTCATATCGTGCAAGGGGAGGCTGAGTGGGGACCAAATGAGGCTGATTCTGCACTCAATCTACCAACACTATTTAACCAACCAGAGTGACACAATTACTGCAAATCAGTGCTGGATGGTTGTGTTTTATTGATCATTGCAGGCCTTCATATCCGCATTCTACTCTGATTGTAGTATGGCTGTGCATTTGTGTTCTGCTGTGGTTTGTCCCAATCAGACCACACTCACCAATGACATTTTGACTAACTGGATGACCTTAATGAGGAATAAATGGTAGTCAGTTGTATATATAATAGCAATCGACACCAACTAAAACTGTCCCTTCTGGTCATAGTCGAACTGTCCTTGTCCTCTGACCCGTCCGTCCTGCAGTTTATGCCTATGATGATGCCTCTCGCCGTCTCCATTTGTTTGTCACTCCAGAAGGACTACAAGAGTATTGATTGTTGTGTATGGCAGGACCCGCGGAGGAAGAAGAGGAGGCGGAAAGCATATCGACCGGGTCGTCGATTGGGAGTATGTGAGTGGTTATAAGTGAAGGTGTCGAGTATGAGGAGGGGGAGAATCGAATGCCGATCGAACACTCATTGGGAGAGAGTGACGAGTCCGACGAAGAGGAGAATGGGGTATATGACGACGTGTACATCACTTTCATCGACCACAAGAACTATGATATGGTCGAATTGATTGTGTTCAGTGATCACCTTAAATGTTTGCTTGTTGTTTTTATTCCAGCACTCCGAGAACGGAATTCCCAGTATTTCTGCAAACTGATTCAAACGTTGGACGCCCAACAACAACAGCAGCTTAAGACTATTTGTGATCAGATTGAGCAAGTTAAAATAGGTTGAGATGATTGGTATCACTTGGAGTAGACAAACAGTCGAGGCAGTCTTAGTTCTATCTTTGTTATTTCTTGTCTATTGACGTTGATAGTTCATTAATCTATTTTGTTTAAACTAATTTCCCATTCCTTAGTTCTCATTTGAGAAAACGTATTAGACAAATACTCCTTTTGGCAGGAGCATTTGATATTAGAATGAATAAGAACAGGATAGCACACCTAGATTTGCGAACAATGTGCGTACAGCAGGAAAATAGGTTGCTCGATGATGCGGAATAGGGAATCTAATTATGCAACATCCTTAATCTGGTTATAATTAATTTAAGAAGAGAACACTCCATGTAAACAAGATTAAATGAACTAAGCCTTTCCAATCTTGAGGAACCATTCGATCTTTATGAGAACTACCCCATCACCGTACAATTGGCCGACACACTTGTAATCCCCTCGCCCCGTCATCCCCGTAGGCAACTGCAATGTCACCACATCCCCACCTCCACTTCGTCCGAGGCAAATGAAATCATATCCCTCCGCGGGGCGAATGTTCCGTGGAATGTCTTGAGTGTCGTGTCTACTGTGAGTGAGGGAACCAACGGAATGTGTTGATCCCGCCCATTCGCTTGGTGATTTTGCACTTGCTCCTCACCCCCACCATAATGTCCCGCTGGATGTTCCCATTTATCACCAACCGCGCATTCGACCCTTCCGCGGCCGGAATGGTTTTGGAGGCCTTTGCCGTGTCCCCTACACTCATACTATGCTCCTACCTGAAATGGTAAAGTCTTTGTGAACGACGTCCCCGATGTGTAATTCCACAGAGGAGGGGACAAACTTGCGAGGGTCGTCCTCGACTAGAGTAGTGAGTCACAGACATACAGAGGACCACATTCCCTTCGCCGAGCAGTTGCTGTTTGTACCGATTGAGGGACTCGTCTTCTGCGTCCATTGCCATTATTTCGTCGATAGATTTTGTGTTAGTTTGTGGAACAGTTTCCGTGTCGGAATCAGAGTCGGACATGTTCGTAAGCTGCTTAATTATTTTATTCGGTTATTATTATTTAAATAAATTAACTAATATTTTTAGTTTGTAAAATAATTTATTTATATAAAATTTCACCAAAAACATAAGTCCGAGGCCAAGTGTACTTGTTCTAATTTAGCAAGGAATGCCACAATATATTTGTGTTTTCGATAATTTTTGATAATAAAAATGAACTTTAACTGATGTTAGGATTACTAAACGAGTGAAAAAGATGCACAAATACAACATGTTTTATAGTGAATTATCATTAATTCAGAATTGTAAAAGGAATAGGCGTGTATTCAGAGTGCTGTGATAAAATTATATGAACAGAAATGGACTGACAAAAATGACTTTCAACAAAGCTTTAAAAATTAAAAAATGCCTGCAAGAAATGGCCAGGATGGAAAAATGAGGTCGAATGTTCAAAAACTGGCTTGTAATTTATTAAATGGAGATAAGAGAACCACAATCTGATTAGTCGACTTAGCAAAGGAGAAAGCAAGTACACATTTATTAGACAGCAATCTATAAATAAAAGAGTCCTCGATTAAATGAGGGGTGAATGTCATCGAGCAAATACTTCCCAGTCAGACTGGCCAGTTTATGGGCATACAAGCAGACGGAGGGGACAGTGGATTGCTGACAAAAAACAAAAAAAACAAACTGGAAAGACAGCATACGTCTGAGTAAGTCCGAACGACAAATACTGACACAAATCAGGGGACAAAACGTCCTCATTCACCAACACGTTGTAATAAGTCAACATCCCACCAGACTGTTCACCAAAATCACAGGAAGACATGAAATAGTCAAATCTGGCATGACTCACAACACTGACCGATTACACCGCGTCACCACCGAGTCGACCACAGTCCCCACCAACCGGGACTTGACGGGGTACACCAAATTACTCACTCGCTTGTTGACTACGATGAAGGACAGTCTGGGGGGGACAGTCCCGGCCTGTTGGGCACCACAGGAGATGGCCTCCCTCACTTGCGACACTTCCACCGACAGAACTTGTTCCAACATTTCATCCCCGATTCCGTCACGGAAAATGACCACGGTGGAAGGGAGACGACCATTGACGGACTGCCAGGCACGGAGACAGTCTGTCCTCTCAAATGACACACTCACTCAACACATGTCTGAATGCATGTTCGTCTATTTCCTTCCCAGTCTCCACAAACTCGACTTGGTTATGGAAGAGTGGGACTTTGTGACCAAAGACAGACCCAAGTGAGGAGACAACAGCAGTGACACTCGGCAAGGACATGGCGTAGTGGTGGAAGGTGTCCATCCCCACCAACATGCAGTCCCCCTTCATCCCCCTGGCCACACTGGGGGGAAATGTGACGGGTGTGTGGAGACGACCACATTTAGCCAATACTTGTCGGGCGAGTGACTGCATGGAGAGATCCCCACTGAGCACTCTCCGAATAGTCCTTAGTCTGATCACTTGGCTGTTGACTGACCATCCCACCAATGAGTACCTCCCAGAGCTACACAGGTCTCCCATTTGACTTGACAGTACCCCCGGTCACTGAACTTGGGGAATACACACATGAGGATATCCGCGGGGGGACTGTCCTGCAGAGCACTCACATACTCCCCGATGGACACTCCGTCCACCCCGACCCTGCATTGGACATATCAAACATACAAGGACACTCTTTCGAGAACACACCCAAACTGAGTCCCCACATATTCACGGAGTTTGTCCATGAAGGTGAATATTGACTCGGCATGACTATCGGGGTATATTAACACATAGTGGAGAGGGGCACGTCCAGAGGAGTACTGCCATATCAACAGTTCCTTACAGTCCGCGGAGTCACACTCAGTCGTCGGCCCTTCACTACACTCGGCTTGGCTACTACCAGACTCCATTCCCTGAATACGTGCTGGAGATGTCGGCGGTGGAATGAGTTGAGGTATTCCAACCAAGACCCCTCACCCCTCCCTCTTTGTTTGGGGGATGCCACCAAATAATAGCCCTCTTCCCCGTCCCGAATGCCCAAGGCCACTCCACTCCTACAGTCATCACATCAACACAACCCAGAGGAGTCGTAGAACTCGTTTCCACAACACAACAGTCCTGCTTCCTTCAAATGTCTACAATAAGGACAATAAGTCACCGTTTGAGGAGAAGGGAGAGCAAGTACATTGTGAGAGGACTCCGATAGGGCACGGACTCCCCCGACAACATTCCCCCCTTCATCTAAGTATGTCAGCACGTGATTACTCGCAACTCCCCCTCCTTTGAGAAGATATAGTTGAATCCGTCGTAAATGCTGCTCGAAATGGGGGCAAGGTCAGTGGACGGACCGACTTGGTAGGAATACAGTTTCCATTGGCCGATGGGGGAGACCATGAGACAGTTGGTCCACAGAAGGACAGACCTGCCCTTTTCGCCTGATGAATTGGGGTAACTCACAGACCTGCGGTTAGTTCTATGTTAGGGTTAGCCACTGACAATGCACTTCTGAAGTAATTTAAACTTATGTTTGGTGATGAACAAGTTTGGCTAATAAATCTTTTTGTCATTTATTTCCCACATGAAACATTAATAATAAATTTATTTAAAGCAAATAATAATTAGTTGAAAGTATTCGGTGGTTGCCCTCAGTTAAAAAACGCGCTTTTTAAAAGTACTAAGGGCAGGCAAAAAACAAACAAATCACAAAACTAAGAAGAACCCTTTGACAAAAAATATTGATAAGTTTGTAGGAAATTTCCACCACAGGAATACAGCCGGTCGATGACCTGGGCAACAGCGACTTCCAAAACGTGTGCAATAGTCTACACTAAACAAGCCCGACCAATGTCGATATGTTGTCTTATCCGACACAACTCAGTGGACTCGTCATCAGAAATAGGAGAGTGGACTAGAATAAGCCAAATAACCAACATTTCAATGTGCTGTCCAACGATGTCCTGGCAGTGTACATTTCCGATGGACTGGACTAAACATTAAGCAAGAGAACAACGATTGAGGAACTTAAATACATCTTCCACTCCATGGGGATATTATATAAGAATATGCGGGGACAAATCACGTGAAGAAAACGGTGTCGCATGGACTCTGCGGAGTGGGGGGTGACCTGCATTACACAGCCAACACACCTTCACCATGTCCCTCCACACCTTCAGACCCCTCATCCGCCCAACCAGTCTGTTCTGGTAGATGTGGATTATTGACTGGTGGAGTAGGCCAGTCGACTGACATGTGACAACACACTACCCTTTGGCCACCCTTTCTCTCCCCGGACAGTTCACCAGTCTGCTCAGTCACTCACTACTCTCACCGAAAGTCCTCCAGCACTTGGTCTGTTCGAATGCATTCGGTGATGTAATCAGTCGAGATGGTCTCCGAGTTGGCATGGAAGGGGCAGTTGGGGAGGTCGAGTCTGATGGAGTCGGGCAGTGAATTGGACACCAACTCCCCTCCATATGTCTCGATTAGTGCCCGCACGTGTGCCTTCTCTTCACATGGCCGCATGCAGAATCGCATTGGCACTCCGTTAACTACAAAAAGAACTTCATTGATGTAGTCGCCCATTATAAAATTGTTTATTTATTTAATAAATATTATTTAAATAATTAGTTTAGTGATGGGTGAATACAATAATTCTGACATTGAATTCCCCCAACACCTGAGTGAAGCCATCAACAAATCTCTGCAGGTCTGTTCCTCCATTGACTCTGATCTGGCCAGCATTACCACCCGCTTCAATACTAACAGAAACGACGTGAGGAGTAGTCATTGACTTATAGTTTGCCACATGGCTGACAGGCTATATCTCTGCAATGGACGACCAGATGGTGGCCCACTCCCTTGTCATGACCGAATTAATGAATGTACACAATCTAATCATTCCAGTCTATGACAGTCGTCATGGCCGATACCCACTCCCTCAGACTGGACGAAATGAACACGCTCGCTCTCTCACTGTATCCTTTTATAGTCACAGTAGAAAACAATTAGTCCGTGTGGTTGACCAGTTGGAAATATTTCTAACAAATAACAAATAATTATATAAATATGAGTAATTATGCCAAGACCACTCCGTGTGCTGTGTGTTGATCATCCACCAATAGAAATGTCGAGCCAGTCCGGAATGCCTCGAACTGGTTCAATTGGAAGAGACAGACATTCCCCTCGACAGACTAGACTAGCCATCCAGGGAATACAGCCACGACGGCACTCACTCGAATCCCCTCCATATACACGGTCGTCATGTCCCCACACTTAATGCAAGGACAGTCAATGTACGACACCCTCCCCCAAAAACTCCGCGAATTCAACATCCCCGAAGGATTGTCCACACAAACCTGACCCTGCCACTGAGGACAGAACACTCACCGCCCGTGGAATAAACGTGTCGGAACACACCAAAGCCACTGAAACGCAGGATTTCACCGAGGTGAGAGTATTGCAGGGCACTTTCCACCGGTGGAGACTGTCGACCACGACTGAGTGAAATATCCCGTCCTCAAAGGGACCCACATGCAACTGTTGCCCCACGGAGAGGACACCCCTAACATCACGTGGGAGATATACCGACGGAGAGTGCCCCCCACAATCAATTTGTTGCCCCGAAAGACTTTGACTATTCTCAATTCGACGTGGTGGGAATAGTGGTGGATGGGGGGTCTGAGGAGAGCCATGTAGTGAAGGAGGAGGTGGAGGTTGGTGCCCGTGTAGGACGAGAGGGGGATGACAGGCACACCCGACTGGTCACCCTCAAAGAATGTGTCCAACTGAGAGGAGTGGGTCACCTCCCATCCATTCAGTCCGAGAGAGGCGAGCACTCCTAACATATCGGTGACTGCCTGAGTGTCAGGACTGAGCATATCAATCTTGTTGATGACCACGACTATGCGCACTCCCATGCCCAGAAGCACTCCAATTTGGACGTGGACAGGCAGACCAGTCCTGTGGTCCTCGGATACCACGACCAGACCCACGTCGGGGTGGTAGCCGGTGAGTCCTCGGAGGGCAGTGCGGACATAACGGTGATTGCCAGGCAAATCAATGAGGGTGACCATTCTGTCGGACTGACTGAATAGTTCAGTTGTGGGGGACATGTTGGGGGATTGTGGAGAGAAGGGGACTTGTTCGGAGGTGTGGAAGCCGAGGGTGACGGGGGCTGTGGTGGAAGTCATGCCTGAGTCCAGTTCGTGGAAGTGACTGAGCATGGACAGTCTGGCCAGGCCCCTCCCATTGTCGAGTCGTCCACAACTCATAACTCCCACCAACGAGGACTTGCCTGCATACGACTTGCCGATTACTGCCACCCGCACTTCCGGTCTCTACCAAGTGGGGCACATTCAGCAACCGAGGCAGCCTCCGACCAGTCCTGGAACATGCACACTTCGAGGACATTGTGGGGACATGTCTTGACCTGTGTCCTTGCCCCTAATCTGAGTACGTCACTCGCACGTCACACTTGTTGGCCATTTCTATGACTGTGGCACACGACTGTTGTAGTTGGGATTGGTCAATGTTGGCCACTGACCCATCGTCGTTCACTCCCAGGAGGTAGATGGCATGGCCACTCCCTTGGTCGAGACGGTACTTCATTTGGGTCAGCAGGTGTTCCAGTCGGTCGTCGGGAGGGTGGACTATCATTCGCTGGGGGTGTGCCTGAGGACTACCTTGTACTCCACATTCCCGTCGGGCGACTAACTATACACAATACTCATACTTCCGGAGGATACTCGGCTTTCTCCATATTGATCAACTACAATTATAGACTATTATTAATATTTAATTTTCTTTTAACAAAACATAATAATTCATTTTTTCCTAATAAAATTCCACTGATA
Source organism: Octopus sinensis (assembly GCF_006345805.1). Taxonomy (NCBI): domain Eukaryota; kingdom Metazoa; phylum Mollusca; class Cephalopoda; order Octopoda; family Octopodidae; genus Octopus; species Octopus sinensis. The sequence goes on along the minus strand of NW_021831287.1, from coordinate 62,050 downwards.
GACGGGGGCGCTGTGTGGTGTCTCCTCCACCAGGAGAGTTGCCTTGTTGGGAGTTTTCTAGCAATAGTACACAAGAATACAAGCAAGTGTCTCCGAACCTCCATCTTGTCCAAAATCACTGACAAACTCCTCGCCCTCTCCTCATGTTTCGCCAACTGCACTCTCTGAAATACACAAACAAGAGTACAGAGGACTCATCAATCTCCGACGGGCCCATCTGCTCGAAAGGCGTCGACTGGTGTTTCATAGAGAGGACTAGTCATAAGAAAACACTCCCACAGTTCTCAGGACTATCAGCAAAGACGAGTCGACGGTTTGGTTTTGGAGGCTGAGAAAGAGTGACTGATTCCCGCAGTTTATCAATTTTCTGATATTAGAGAAAAGTGGCACCTTCCTCTCCTTGCTGAGCATAAATCGGACGTAGGTCATGTCCTGAGTGTCCATGGCCAGTCGTTGGTCGTCTGTGTACACAACGGGCTTGTTTTCCTCCGGCTGGTGAACTCCGTCCTCCAATTAGGGAGGGAAAATACGATTAGTTTAGTCCGCATCATTTTGAAGTGGAATTCGTCGGGATTTCTGTCGAGAGCCTTCAGGTGAAGCTGTCTCAGTTGGTCGCGTTTCTCGTTTGCATTCTTGGCGCGGACACGATAGTCTGCACGTTTTTCGAGAATGCCCAACTGGGCTCTTTCAGTTGGCTGTGATCTCTCCTTGTATTTTTTTCGTCCACTCTTTTGAGATTTTGCAAAAGACATTTCAACAAGATCTAAAACGTTATTGCTGTTTTATTATTGTGGGAAGTTAACTCAAAATAATTAATCAACAAAGAAATAAATAACAAAATACAGCTAACATTCTCACTGATGATTATTTATATGAAGTAAGGTGTTTGTGACAATATTTAGTTAATAATAAAGTCAGTATACTCTAAAAATTAGAATACAGCAACACGTTTTTTGAACATTTGGTATTCTGGAATATCTGCAGTCAGAAACAAAAAAAACAGTTATTATAGAACAACCATTGTTCTGAACAACGTTATCTGTAAAATGGGGTTCCGTTGGCTGCCTCCGACTCTGTTGTACTGTTAGGCGAGTTGGACTCTCTACTTATCTACAAGCTACATTTTGAGACTGCAATCAGTATAAACATGCGTCTTATGTCTGAAATCAACACCAATCTACCTGCACTGTGCAGTTAATCTTTATCCGATAGAAAAACATGTATATATTCAAGAGCATAGTTCATATTCGGTCGCGTAAATACTACCATCCTTCAGTGCCCTAAACATGCTAAATGACAATGGCATTGCACTGAATAATATAAGTAATAAATATATAATTATTGTGGTGGTTGATGTACGGTAACACATACACGGACAGTCCAGTAACAATCGGAAATAAACTCGAACGATTATATTCACAAGGTGGGCTGAGTTTTCTTGATAATAGTCCTTAATCGAATTCTCCTCAACCAGAATATAACGACCGGCCTCTTTCCTTCCGAACAAGACCAAAACACAAGTAATCTGCGGGACAGTCTGCTTTGTTCCTATTGCTGTGGGGTCTGTCCATGGGATATAGGTTGGACACTCCACTCACTCCCAGACGGTTCGACAGCAGCAGCGGCCACTACCACTCCCTGGCCTACTCGGCCATCAAGGGCATTCGAGGGGTGTTGTACTGCTGGATGCACCAGTCCGAGAGGGTGTCTCGGTCCCTCATGGGTAGGTCGAGAGGTTCAAGCAACATCAACACATCGAGAACGCTCTCAGTTCGTCTTGCGACATTCAGACAGGCCTCACTGTGTGTTACGATGTGGCAGACAGACAGGTGTGCTTCTTTAACGACAATAGGTGCATGTCACTGCGTTGTTTCTCTTGTTCTTGACTCAGATGGTCAGCAGTGGCATGGATGTCATATATTCAAGGAGTGAGGTCAGCTTTGTCCAAAACCTCGTCTTCTGTGTGGAGAGGGCATATTGTGTCCCCGCTTTTGGCATTTGGGCCACCGAAAAGGAGCCCAGACTGCACTCCTGGTATGTACATGCAAGGATGTTAGTACGGTCGGGATAGTCAAGGCAGCTCTCGAGTCGGTCAATGGATTCAACCTCTACGGTCCTTCGGGGCCTCCCTGGGCTGTCCTCTACGCCGATGTGGATGCCCATGGAAGGAATTCGAGCACTTTCGACACTCTTCTCCACTTTGACGTGAGTTGTGGGCCACTATCTGTAGGAGTTTGATCTGGACGTGTTGACGGCTGTCGGATGGCCATGTTTTGCCTCCCACAGCAGGGATACGCTCGCTAAAGTCATGGAAGGAGTATCTCGGTGCATCCTGGGTGAGGAAGGACAGGAGAATTGTCCACAACGGGCCATAATATGCATTCTCGTCATGATTAGTGGATTCTTTTGGAGAAATGATGAACTACAGACACAGTACTCTTCACTGTTCAACCAACTATTCCCACTGGCCTGCTCACCTGTCTCCCTAGCACTCGACTCCCTCAGCCTGCTTTATTCGGCCCTCAGTTAGACGGCCAGAGACAATTCCACAGGCGAGAAAGTGATCAGTCGGTCTGACCTGGACCCCCTGAGGAGGTTTCTGCCGGGGAGTAAAAGACACAAGAGACATGGCCGACACACCACCTTCCAGGGGGGTCAGGCCAACATGGTCGTCCAAATTGTGCAGATCGCGGAGAACGAGAATCTCCAGTCTCTTTTGCAGGACTACGGAATACAGACACAAACACCCGCCCAGATCCACCCCATCGAGATTTGGAACATTTCACACATCGTCAAGGTTTTTGAACGACTGGGATGTCATGAGGGTCTCCGCCTGACTGGGCGTCCTCCGAGAACCTTCGGAGTCCTCTCGTCATCCAAAGTGAGTTGTTTAGTGAGTGTAGATATACAAATTATGCGGCAAGACTGTGCTTTGTTTTCCTCTCATGTTCGGAGTGGATGACTTTTACTTGTGGAGTGATTCCCAGTTTGTGGCCAACTCGATAAGGGTGCTGTTTCTCTCCATTGCTAGAATACTCTCAAATTCATTTCCCGCAGTTGGAAGTTGGGGGGTCGTCCTATTTTCTGTTTTCTGTTGTACGAGTCGATGCTGGCGTTGGTGGTTCCTTCATTCGTAGTGGGTCGAATGCCTCCGCCTGCCTCAAATTGCTCTCACAAATTAAGACGGGGAGTGTTGATGGCGTCAAAGTTATTGGTGGGAGGACACAGGTGTCCCTTCTTCTCACTGGAATAGAATTTGGTGGCCAATTCCGCCACGGAATATCTTGATTTTGTGGATTCCGTGGAATGTTTTGATAGATTTGATGGGGTCAGTCCCCGTCTTGGGAAATTCAGTCAGCCATTATGCAGACTTGAGGACAAGAGCACCAAGATAGAACAGGCTTGTTTGGTTTTGTTGATTAATTAGGATTTGAAAAGTCTGACGAGCCAGGAGTTGATGGGTTTGGTCAGCCAAGACGAGACCAGTTTGATCACTCGAGTCTCTGCAGTGGTCGAGTTGAGGTGCAGACGTGAGGCAGTCCAGTTGGATGAGTATGTTCGTGATTTCTACATGTCTGGTCTCTCGGTGGGCAATTGGTTTGTGATTCTTCCCTATCTGAGGTACGTAGTCAGATTATGCTCTGCCCTTCTCCACAAATCAGTCAATTCACTGGCCTCTATGGTCTCTACTTACATCAGTTACGGAAAGACGGTAGAAATATGTGAATCAGTCAGGTCTCCGTGGGACTGGTCAAAATGGTGGCCATCCGACAGCCATTAGGCCGGGCACAAATATTGGAGTGCATATCCGAAATGTGCATGCCTGATAACCCTGTGCAGGTGAGTCTCCAACAGGAAGTCCTCTTCATTCTGGGAGTGCTCATATCCGACAAGCCAGCCCTGTTTGAGGATATTGTCAATATTCGAATTGGGGATTTGATTCGTGCAATGCAAGTTGAGTCACATCGACTCTCTTCGCGGAAGGATATATGGACGTTATCTCCTGCACAAATCCAGCAACTGATCGAGGACCTTCTGGGAAGGAAGAGGAGTTCAGAGGCCGGGTATTTCCTCCTCACATTTCAGACACGCGAGACTTGTTGATGGACTGCTGGGACGCATTCCTCAAAGTTTTTTCCGCTCAATGGACATAATTCTCGAACGACTGGAAAATGGGGTTGTCATCGACGGCGTGCACATTTCCTGGGATAACATTCAGCGGAAGCGCAAACTCAGTTTAGTGGAGGCATTGGAGGGTCTCGAGCCCATCCAGAAACAACTGACTGTGGAGGTACAGGAGTGAGTAGAGTTGTAGGCTCTGACAGTGATCGGGTCGTTCGAGTCTGGACTGCTCAACTTGGACATTGAGCGAGCACTGAGTGTGGACGAGGCATTTGGGATATCTAATGGAGTAGGTTGTCCACAATGCAGTGCATTTGTACACACTCGATACTCTGGACGGTGATGCATTGACGAGTTTTAGTCATCTCCCATTTTATGGAAGGGGTGGGACGGGGAGTTACCTTGTTCGCTCTTTTCTGTCGTTGTTGGGGGCGGAGGATATAGTATATGTGCACAATAACGCCAACTTGCCTTAATCCTTTTATTCCGTCATGAATTAGCCATCGTTTCATGTTTACTGATAAGATGAAAGATGAGTCTGCGGCAATCACCATGAATAGAAATCAACGAAAAAAGAAAAGTCCACCGCAGAAGAAAGATACGCGTAATCCGGTTGAAGTGGCTCGAGGATTTATACAAAGAGGGGAATACACACAAGTGCAGCAATATTTGAGGGATAATTCATTCGATCGGATATATTGGCACGACCTTTATACCATTTGGGAAGACTCGCAGAGACAACTCAGAAAATTGGCTGGACTCGACTATAAATGTGTGGAGTGGCACCGTTTCAAAGACAAGAATCCTCCCCCTCCATCAATACTTGATCCGGGAGACAAATACATTTATGGAGTCCTCCAATCCTCGAGAGTGATTTTGGAAGAATTTTTTTCCAATAATCCAAAACCCTCTCCCCAAGAAATAGAAGTGCTTGTCGAAATGACCCATCTTTCATCCAAGAAAGTCACTAATTGGTTTAAAAACCACAGAAAGAGAAACAAAGAAAGAGCATCGAGGAGGTTAATTGAATAACACAATCCCCAGTGAATCGGACACACAGCCACCAACCACAAATACGTTTGGGAATTGTCCTCAAGTTAGTACATTCATACGAAAAAGGAAAGCACCACCAGCGGAAAATCAGGAGCGGTACCCTTTTTTGAATAACACAATCTCCAGTGAAACGGACACACAGCCACCCACCACAAATACGTTTGGGAATCGTCCTCAAGTTAGTACATTCATACGAAAACGAAAAAAGAAAGTACCACCAGCGGAGAATCAGGAGCGGTACCCTTTATTGAATAACACAATCCCCAGTGAATCGGACATACAGCCACCCATCACAAATACGTTTGGGAATTATCCTCAAGTTAGTACATTCATACGAAAACGACAAATGGAAGTACTACCAGCGGAAAATCCGGAGAGGTACCCTTTATTGAATAACACAATCCCCAGTGAATCGGACATACAGCCACCCACCACAAATACGTTTGGGAATCGTCCTCAAGTTAGTACATTCATACGAAAACGACAAATGGAAGTACTACCAGCGGAAAATCATGAGAGGTACCCCTTCCGTCAACCAGTTTATCGGTTTGAATATTGGATCATAATGTAGTCGCGACCCCAGATTCAGTGAGTTCAGACCGCAATATGATAGATATGACTACAATCAAGATTCATACTACAGAGACTATTACGGACAGGGTAATCAACAATTTCCCTATCACCCTCCACGTTAGTACTAATCCTTTACGTGCTACTAATTTTACATATATTTTTTAATGTGATTGTTTTTCATTGGCGAATGACCCATTAATCAGTATCACATACTCGAATCAGCTCAACCACCCACATTCACGAAATCCTCAATACTTTTAATAATCTCTTCGAAAGGAAGCTATTTTGTCAGCTATGGTGTTTAGACTTGCCTGTCATAACGTTGGCTGCTAACGGAACGAGGTGTTCTATTACAAGGTATATAATCCGAAAAAAGAGTCTGCGGCCATGCACAATGAAAAAGGCAGGAAAACACCAGAAACGCTGTATTCAAAAGTCAACTACTTCACCACAAGAGGAACGACTGGAGGAAAGTGGTCCACAAAAGCAAATGGAGCAAAATCCGGTTGAACGCGCCACGGAATATATGATGAGAGGGGAATACAGGCTAGTGCAGTCATATTTGGAAAACAACCGTTTTTATCGCTCAGATTGGCACGCCCTCAATCTCATCTGGATAGACTCTCAGCGTCAAATGAGAAAACTGGCCCGGATGGACTATAAAAAAGTCGAATGGCATCGTTTTAAAAAGAAAAATCCTCCTCCTCTGACAATTTCGGACGGAAAAGACAAATACAAATATAACATGCCGCTTTCTGCTAAAAAAATTTTGGAAGATTTTTTTTCCACCACCCCCAACCCTTCCCACGAAGAAAAGAAACTGCTGGCACAAAACACGTGTCTTACAGACGAACAAATCAAGAATTGGTTCAAAAACAAGCGGCAGAGAATCAAAAAAAATGAGAAAAGAAATTTATTGGAAAACAGAAAATCGGGTATTTACTCAGACGAAACAAATCAGGAAGCAATAAGGTGACTCATGGGCTATCAAGTTTAGTATCGACAGGTCACAAATACCCCCTGCACAAATGCCTGACACGTATTTGCCCTATCAGCAGGTCAATTAGTATGAGTGGTGACATATAATCTAGTGTCAACCCGAGGGTGTCGATTCCTCACTACATGTATAATGGGTACTACCCAAATGAGTACTATCGAGAGTATCCTTATTATCACAATCCATTTAACAATTGACACTTTACACCCTAATTGGGCACACAATAAAATTAGTCGACATAAGAGGGCAATACAAAGACAGTATTATTAGTGACTGATCAGACAGTCGACGAATTAGTACTCAAATTGTCGATCACGTGTTGTTGAGCCATCAACAAAACACCCTCGAACATCTTCCAGGCAGACACAGATCCTTTAAAGAAGAACCCAGAACTGAAGCTGAGATATTTGGGGTGTAGATTAGAAGACAGGACACTCAGGAGGAGTTGTTGGGGAAGGGAGAGGATGTACACTTGAGAACAGTCGACTGTGTTGACAAGATTGCATGTCCTGCCCTCACATTTGAATATCCAGTCATCGAGACTGCACGTCCTGATGACAATATTGAATGAAGAGGAGGGGAGGTCTGACAAGGGCACGTTTTTTACATATTTCTGCAACATGGACTGGAATATATTCAGTCCGTCCAACGTTTTAATAGGCCCAGTCTAGATTAGGACAATTCTATACTTGACTGGCTCGAACGAGTGCGTAGGGCGAGTGCTTGTATTCTCCCATCAAGAAGGCAGGGAATAAGTCTAGAATACACCCACGGAATAACCTTCCCTGCTCTTCTCCCCCAACATGTCTTCCGCAATGAGGTGATTCCCCGTAAACCCGCCCGAGTTTTGCTTGGAGATGTGATTGATGGCCCGAGCCATGAGACTGGGCGTGGCACACATGTCCCGCAGTGACTTGTCTGCAATGTTCAGAGGGAGGTCACAAATCACTGCCAATCAATGCAGGACATACAATTCCGACTCCACAGAGAGTTTACAGCTATTCCTTGGTCTTTGAGTTCTTCGGCGAGGGCAAGAGTGGCATAGGAGTTGAAATTGTGGGCCAAAGTCATATCTGGACATTAGGAAGGGAGGAGTACTGAAATGATGGGTCGTCCACTGACTGTCGAGGTTAAGTGGAGCACACAGGACGACGACGTGTGGATTACTAGACTTGGCCAGGAGAGGAAGGAATGCTCGGACACTGATAATAAATTCACATGGGAACCTGAGAAGGAGGGATTGGCAGTTGACGTTGAGGGATATGCTGTTCATTCGACAATTCATGTACTGGTGGAGGAGGACAGAAGACATATCATGCACCAGCACGTCTATTTTGTGGGAGGCCAGTTTCCGTGCGCATGCGGCGAGGGATTGCGAGTTGGAGGGGTTTAGGGATATTCCTTCGATGGAGGGGGAAATTGACTTTTGGTGTGGAGTGAGAGTCCCCGACCTCGACCCCACGAATATGCGCCCAAAGTCGTTGGACGTGGCCAGACTGAACACGAGAGCTTTCGATGGTCTGGGAAGAAGACACGTACGACGCATTATTTAAATATAATTAATTTAAATATCTCGGATGAGTAAATAAAGAGTCAACAGCCATAAAAAGCAGGAAAGCAAAGGGAATTAAAAGTTAGGACATTCCAGTAAAAAAAGGATGCTGCAGTGCCTCGAGGGCAGTGGGGCGAGTGGAGTGGTCATATCTGAGAAGTGAGTCGACCAGGTCAATGGCATCAGGCTGACAGAGCGCATAGTTGGCCTCAGTAACAAAGTCCATCCAGGGACGTCGGTTGTGTCTACAATGACAAGAATTGACACTTTCTGGTGATGGCGGCGGATATCTTTCTGTCCAACTCGATATTGTACTTGGACAGGTATGCCTGTAATTCTGCAAATCCCAACACTCTCTCCACTCGCACAAGCTGAATGCTACCAGCAAACCAACCTGATTGACATTGTCCTTTCCATTGAAGAAGGGGTCTATTCTAAAAAGCAGTGCGGCCAGCCAGGACCCAGTAGCCCACAAATCGACCGAGTAGTCATACATCATGTAATTGACAAGCAATTCAGGGGCCTTGTAGTGTCGGGAAGCCACCCGGACGTTGTATTCCTGATATTTGTGATAATATTCAGCCAGTCCAAAGTCCAGGAGATACAGTCTCTGCTGTGCTCGGTTGAAGATGAGGTTCTGAGGTTTGACGTCTCTGTGCATGATCCCCCGCGAATGACAGTAATCCAAGGCCTGCACTCCCCCACAGCACTACCTTCAGGAGTTGGAACATAAACATGCGGATTTCCGGGAGGGAAGGGTTCTCGAAGGCCTACAGTCAGCACACACACCCAACCCGGACGTCGTGGGGGACATAGTCGAAGATGAGGGCACGGTGACCCTTCAATGAGGGGGAGGACTACTTCTTTCGAATTGGTTATCTCATTGAACTTGATTATGTTCTCGTGGTCGCCCACGTTTCGCAGAATGTGCACTTCTCGCTGTATTTTGGTGTACCGAATGGGCTGGGTGATATCAGACAGTACTTTTAGCACTTTGATGACCACTTTGTTGGAAGTGACTGAGTCCACTCCGTAAAACACCTCGCTGTACTTGCCTCTCCCAATCTTCCGGATTATTCTGTACTTGTCGGGGGATCTGCCATTGGTCTACCACCACTACCCGTAGTTTATGTAGAGAGACTCGTAGTCCCAGTACTCCTCCAATTTGTCATCAAGCACGTCGGCGTATACTCGAGAACAACTGTTGGTTGCCATGTTTCTATGAGTATTAGAGTTGTCTCCACAAGGGAATAAATTGTGAGGAATTCACAACGCACAAAATAAACCTCGCAATAAATTATATTTTACTAAATTATAATTATTGATAATTCATATTACTTCTTTTATTGTTTCATTCCTCAAAAGAATTGAAGACTTGGTTATGAACATTTCCTGAAATATTAACTAGTAATATGGAAATATATTAATAATTAATAAATTAATAATATTAATAAACGAGCATGACTGATTTTGTGGTTGATGAGTTGCCAACTAAGAAAAAGAAGAAACAAGTCAAGTTCGAGGTGGGCGATGTACTCCACCCGCCTCCCCCCAACTATCCTCCGCCAGTCACCAACGAATTCAGCGGACTTAAGAAGAAGAAAAGACGAGAGGGCGACATATTCCGTCCAGTCGTGGAAAAAGTGGAGGAAGCCGAGAACGACACGAGCAACTCCTCGACAGGCCGATTTACCTATGAATTCGTATATTCCATTCCTCACGCAGATGATCGACCGAATATATTCCATCATCGCAGAAAAGAATCCGGAAATGGTGAGTGGGGAGAGGAAGCAACTCGTCCTGAGACCCCCCAGGTGGTTCGGTCGGGCACCAAGAAGACTGCATTCTGCAACTTTAAGGAAATTTCCGAGCAGTGAGTGAGTGGTGTGAGTGGAAGGATAAACCGCGAGTCTGCCCACTTGGGGGCCTTTCTGTTGGCCGAACTGGGCACGACGGGGAGTGTGGACATGAACGGGGTGTTTTTGATTAAGGGAAAATCCGCAATTTCAATATTGAGACTATTCTCAAAAAGTATATAAGTAAGACTGGTTTGTCATTGTTAGAGGAATACGTCACGTGCCACATGTGTAAGTCCCCGGTCACTGCTCTAGAGAAGAGCAGTCGACTCGTCTTTCTCGTTTGTAGCACCTGCGGCTCAAAGAAGACTGTCCCCATGCTTAAACCTATGGCTTGATATTTCTTACTTGGTCCTTATTTCACGAATATCACACAGAATAATTTCTTTCTTTCTGGCACTCTCATGTTGTATAGTGGTATTCGATGTTGGCTTGCATTTTCTACTGTTTTAAGTTAGACATGCTAGAGGGCTGCTAATCGACCTGGAATCTTTCTTTTTGGTTAATCACAGCATTCGGGCAATGATGAGGTCGATTTAGAAACGTTTTCTAGTTTACTGGGATTGTAGACTGAGCAATAATTTTATCCAAAGACTTTGAACATTTTTTGTCTGTTTACCTCATTGCCTTTTTCCCTCCGATGTTGAGACCTTTTTAAGCTCTGCGGTCTATATTTTGGTGATATGACCGCCCTTATCGATGGTCTGACATTCAGTTAAACCACCCTATTCCAGCAAAAATGGTTTTGTGTGAATCGAAATATAATATATGCTTAGCAAGTGACGTATGCTAAGTCTAATTAATTCTTTTTAGATCTGATATACAGTCAAACCTCTATTACTCGCTACTCCATTGTTTGCTACATTTTTCAAGAAAATTGAAACAATGTTTTGAATAATTTGTATAAATAAGAAGGAAAACGGAATAAGCTAGTTATTAAGTACCGGCTCGCATCATTGAGAGACAAATTTCTAAAGAAACCTTTCTAAAGAAAATTTTGAATCTCGCCACTATTTTTTATTATCAGAAAAATTTTGGGGAGTTAAAAAATGCGCAAGTGTACTAGACTGACGTTTAATAAAAAAACGCATAATATCCTACATCGATAATAAAAAACATATTACAATGGAACATATAGCCGCTGTTTTTTCTTCAATAATAAGAAAAAAAATTCACAGAGATCAACCAATGATCTCAGGCTTGAGGAACAAAAAATACTTAACAGTGATCCTCTTTTCTTAAGCAAAAACGCCAATTCAATTTAAAATATTCAACTATTGATACAAAAGTTATGACATGAATGGAACTTTGTGGCGGATTCATGAACGACAATTTTTTTTGTTTGAAAGCAAACAAAGTCGCAGTTCTATATGGAATTACTGATTTCAAGACTAGCAATGACTGGTTAGCAAAAAATTTTAATTTGAGGCGATGTTGGACAAAATTGACAATGAAACTGATCATGTCGATTTACATAAATTGCTGAATTTAAGTCAAGATCTTCTATTTACATATTTTGAATGGAAAAATGTTATTTAGCGGACATGCCGAATAAATTACATGTGAAAATCAGGCGCCAGAAACAGAAATAAAGATTGAGAATTACGATTAAATGGTCATGCCGCTTATAATTCTGAATCCTATAGAACAATCGGAATTAATTGATTATAGTTTCATTGAGATGGATCTTTATTTTCATCAACTTTTTAAAACAATTTGTGGATTTCTTAACTTTTTTACAATTTTAAAACATAAATAATTAATCATCATTCAATTACGTATATAATTTTGATAAACAACCGAAAGTGCAAATGCATGCCAAATTCTAAATCTCGCCAAGATTTGGCTGGTCCCAAAAATGGTGAGATTTAAAGGTTTGTCTGCATACTCAAAAGCGCGCTAATTGCCAGGAAACTTCTGTCAGTTTTCCGGGAAATGAAAAATGCGCACAGAAATAGTTTTTGTTGTGGAAATTATAAGCTGTTACTTTATTTGAGCTTAAACACTTTATTTTTGTTTTTTGGCGATGCCGGGAAAACTTCAAATCCCACGCGTTAAATGCGAAATTGGGAATGACAATCTCCAAAATTGGAATAGCTCGGAAAAAACTATTAATGAAGCTATTGACAAAAGTAGGATACCTTTTCTGAAAGAACTAAAATACACCTGCCTTTGACCAAAAAGAATATAGGAGCAAAAAATTATTAACACACTTTAATCTATGTATTTATATTTATTTCATTAGTATTGAACTTTCCATGATTTGAATCTGAGGAACAAAATAAAATTCTAAAAATATCTCTTCTTTAGAACTCCTCCACTTCATAGGAAACTGACTGTCTTCAATAGGAACTAAAATGTGTAAATGGAAAAATTATTTGGATTGATCTCACTGCCCTAAACTTTTAGGTACTCCCATTCAACACTCAACCTTCACATACGAAATAGCCACATCCTGCCATCCCATAAAGATCCCAGTTGGAGAAAACAGGAAAATTTGTTCGTAGATCGTGCAAAAATGCTATACATCCAGAGGGATTTGTTTTTCTTAGGGAATTCTTTTTTCGGGACAGCTGGCTACGATTCCATTCCAATTGATGATACAGACCGATTTCTTTTCTCAGATATGGCGAAATTTATGGAATTGATCTCCACAATATTTGTATTTTTTACAAATTGATTATAATTCTGAAAGCTTATATGTCAGACGAAGTCGGGAACAACTTTCAAACAACTAAATTTTAGAATTCTATTTGAAGAGTTGTTTCTTTGATTATTTTTTCAAGAAGGTTGTTATTGGAAACTCTGGAAAAGAGATAATTTTCCTACTATGATATTACGTTCATGATGTTTGCAGGATTCTAGTCTGATGAAACAGTTATCAATAATAAAGAGTAGCATGATCATATCTCACTTTGTTTACACCATGGCTGTTTGTTCTAGTAATGAAGGGAATATTTCAACGTTAATTGCCGACGACAAATCAATCTGTTTGAATTTAATTGCAGACTGTCAAAATTTTTTATATCAATGCACTTATTTGGTAAAATTTTACTCATAAGTTATTAATTGAAGAAGGAACGAAGACGTGCATGCAGTCGGTTGTGCAAAAGAGAACGCAGGAAAGTATGCTCATTGAACACAGACAGAAAATAAAGATAGATTTTTTCTATCTGACTGAATACTCTGATTTTTAAACAGTGGCATAGACAATGAAATAATCAAAATAGTTTTTTGAGTTGTTTGCATTTCGCCGTTCGAGATGTTATCAGATATAATAAACGAAAAATGGTATTGAAGACACCTCGACAAATCTGTATTACTACTTCACCAACCTAATAGTTCATTATAAAGTGTTAATCGCAGGCTCAACTTTTGAATCACATAATTAATTCAATAGCTCAAAAAGACTTAATTATGTTTCGTCTAATAATGACTTGATCTTGTTGACTGTGCTCTGTACAGTTTAACCAGAACAAGTGAAAATATTAATCAAATATTTCCCCAAAATCTCCTCATTACACGACGACAGTCACAAACAAAATATATTTATACATCATTAATAAATTGGAGTCATCTCCGGCATGGTGCGATAACAAATCAATTCCCTAAGTCTCTTCAATCGACTTAGTCCCACCTGAGTCACATTATCAATAACCTCCAAATCCCTACAATACCTACGACACCCCAACCCAGTAATAACATCATGCACCGAGAACTTGCTCATTAAGACCATCAACGAAGGAGTATTCATCACACCACAAGAACACAACGACTTGAATATCTGCATTTACACTCATTATTCATACCAAATCATTCTCCGACCAAATTATAGATGGACATGAGGCAGATGACTTGTGGATACTACGAATATACTCTGCTGTGGTATCTCACTAATAACACTCTCAAGTCATACCAATTGAATTAGACTGGAGTAACATTGCCTCCGACATTACGACACTGCAAAGTAGACGATCGACAGAACGTGGCTTCGGTTGGTTCTCGGGGAGTTCGAGAATGACCCACACTTTGTCGTATAAATCAGCAGTCCTGTTGATATCGTCAATTAATTTATCAATCACGTCGCTTGAAAGTTGTTTTCTGGGTTTGTCACTCTCTAGAATTATATAATAGTAATCAACCCAAATCCACGTTTATTATAAACAAGGCCACTTTTGGAGTGAGTGCAAAATGGCAGTACTCTAACTGACACAGATGGACGTTGAAATTCATTTTAAACCTAAGAATTCCAATTAACTCCTACGAAAAGTTAATAAAAATAGTTCTCACGTGAAATAAATATATTTTTGAAGAATCGGCATAAATAAAATATCCATTTGGGTTAACCACTTCATCCTACAAATATTAATCACTGAATCAACCTGAATCACGGGATTTTCTAGAACCTTCTCGTCACTTCCAGAAGAGAAAGAAATTACCCGTCGTTTCCTCTTTGGGGGAGGAAGTGATTCCTCAGAACATTCGGAGTCAGGAACCACAAAGCTGTCATAATCATAATCAGCATCTTGAATTGGGATTTGCGAATATTGTAGATTATTAGGAATATATGTTTTCTGCGGAAGAAATTCGCAATTCTCGTCCTTAATGTCTCTCATTGCATCCAAATGAAACGCATTCAAGTCACAATGCTCGTCCCAATCCACTAAATTAGATTATTAATGCCACTTTCATAAGAAGAATAGTCTACAAAACCATCAAATTCATCATCTTCACTCTCAGTAGCCAGTTTGATAGATTTCCCAATGACATCGTCACCAAAGAACTCTTCACAATAGGCATTCTCAACACAATGAGAATCAGCAATAACATTCTATCAATAATAAACAACCAAAACATTATGAATAGGCGTGGATTGGAGTGGAGGTGAGACAATATACCCAAAGTCAAAGCACAAGTCATTTTTGAAACAAGGGGAGGCCTCCATCTTATGTAATCAAATAAAACTACTGCATTATTTGAAAATAACGAAGGACTGTCCACATTTATATTCTCCCCCACTATTTCAGGTGAACGAACCACTTCATTTTGCAGAGAAGGACACTCCACTTTGGAGGGATTGTCAACGGAAGGGGCATTTCGCCTGACTTTGGAGGACAGGATAGGAGAACAAGTAATTCTGTTCATTGCTTGTGCAACCAAATCCCCACAGTCATCAGAATCATCATCACTGAATATCCTCAATGTCTTCTTCCTCGGTCTAGTGATCAATGACTCATCCCGAGTCTTATTTCTGTCACCAAACGAGCCAGTCTCCAGTCCATCCATAACAATTAACTGATTTCTAAGAAGGAGATATCCCCGCACGAGGAAGGAATGTCCAGCATCCCCACTCCACAACACATTCCCACTTGTATCTGCGAAATGTACAATTCGTTTTAATGCATTCTAACAATACCACACAAACACAACTGGCTTAAAGACAAGACAGTCCCTCTTAAACAACCCCTCCAACTGAGTGTAATTCTCATCTCTCACCAACTTTTCCAGGAAGGCAATGTTTTCTGGGGGAATTGACTGTTCTGCACTTTTTTTGGCCAATTTATTCTTTGTTTGAGTAAGCGATAACTTTCGCTTAGAACTATCATAATTATGACACTTTACGGTTGGGTATATAAAGTGGGCTGGATGGTAATCTTGTGGACAGTGGGGGTGATATTGGGGGGAATCATCCTCGGGGTGTTGGGGTAGAGGGTAAGGCACTTTGAGGGGTCGACAATGGCATCCGTGATTACTCTCCTCTTCTCAATACACTTGATGTACATCTATATTAATCCATTTGGACTCAACTGAGTTCTCCCTTCCCTCTGTCACCAACATAAACACACGTGCAGGTCTCCTCCTCCCAGCTCGCCCAATTCGTTGAATGAGGCGGATTGGGGACTTTGTTGCGTCATAACAAATTATTATGTCCACAGTCCCAATGTCCAGTCCTTCTTCCCCCACACACGTGGAGACCAGTGTGTTGCAATCCCCGCCCCTAAACTGCTCCATCACTTTCATTTGATCTTTTTGAGTCACACAAGATGACCCAGTAGCTTTCTGCCCTACAAAAACACGTGCTTTTATAGCGGGAAATCCCCGACTGTTTAAAATTCCCTCCAATTCTTCTACCGAATCTCTGTACTGAGAGAAAACAATGGCTCGAGAATTGGGAGAGTTTTCAAAGTGGTTAACCAGGATTTCTAGAACTTTCTGTTGCTTGGGGTGTCCACAGGTGCTAAAAGTGATTATATTATTCAACCTATCAATTTTACTCAATAAACTTTTAATGTCGGGAAATGTGGAAAGCAGACATGTCTTGTTCCCCTTCTGACCTGATTGGGTGTCCCTTGACAGGAAAAAATTTCTGAAGGACACAAGTCCATGCATGATTAGTAGTTCATAGGCATGACACAGACTCATACAGTTGGCAAAGTCAGCCTCCAATACTCCACGCATCACCTTCTAACCCACAAATATCAATCCCACACTATATATACAGAAAAGGCACTATTCTGCCTCCTAAACTGTTCCCGGGCTTTCAGAATGTAGAATTTGGAAATGGCTCGAGGCTGGAGTCGTCCAATCAGGTTGTTTTCATATAACCTGGCAGCCTGACTGTGCATAATCTACCCAATCAGACACCCAACTCTACTTTTATAAATTGGGTTGAAATATTCTCGATTGGATGATCACACAGGGAAATCTCTATTTTTTCAACTAGGCGAGAAAATGAGTAATTTCGAGTATCAATCGACTGATCTGTCCTCAGTTCAATATGTCCAATTAATAGGTTATCAATTATCTGCTGAATTGTCTTCACCGAGTTGCCTGGTGTGGCAGTCAGAGCCACAAGTCTGAATTCACAGCCCACAGTCAGTAACTGTCTCACAACCTTCCAACACAAAGAATGGGAATACTTGGCAATAGGCATGATTTCCCAGAGCTTTATGTGCCTCGTCCACAATCAGACATTTGACCTCTTTGGCCACGAAAGGATAACGAACAAGGTCGTTTACAAACACTTGAGGTGTTAGAAAGAAGACCCTTTTTGTCTCCCAGTCATCTTTCCTTAAAGAAACCATTTTACTTCCTTGAAAAGTTCTAGAACGTTCCAGAACATTCTAACCGGTTAGTTGAACCACGTCATTGGCGGGAATATCAAACACATCAAAACAGGCCTCAAGCTGTTGTTTAACCAACGGTCTTGTGTGTGCCATAAATATAATTTTTCCACGTGGGTACCATCTAAAATAGAATCACAAATTATGAATACTTGTAAAAATTATACATGACTATATTTGCAATAAATGTTTTCCCCAAACCAGTGGGTAGTGAGACAAGAGTGTTGCGATACAATGCCTTCTGTGCAATGTTGAACTGGTAATCACGGAACTCCCCGTTCATTATAAAAAGCCATTTCTGGGAGGCAGTTGGGTCGAGTCCTTCATATTTCTCTTTGAGGGAGGATAGTGCTAATGTCATTTTTTCTCGAAAATCAGGATGTGTATTTTCTTGTAAGTTTGTGGTATCAGATAGTCCTTTTTGAGCACAGTCGTATTTTTTAGGTTCGTTGATCTTTGTGGTTGAGTCATCATAAAAGTCGGTGGAGAGAAAGTTTGAATCGTACAATTCTGCCCAATATGAATCCCGTTCTTCCATATACAACAACTCAACACCACAGCAAATTTAAGCGCGGTTAAATCAAAATAGTTTATTAAAAACAATAATAAATTTCATAATCTAAATAAAACAATATCTTTCAGATAGACCTTTAAAACATTAGCAAAAACGAGAATATTATTTGACTCAGATTGCAAGTGCTTCAAATTGCACACTATCGAAAGATTTACATGTCGATTTTATTCGATTTAATATTCAAATTATCCTTTACGTATAAAATTATATTTACCGAGTTTTTTTAAAAATTTAAAATAGGTAATGTTTTTAAAAATTCGAGGTTGAAAAAATACCGACAGTGGGATTCGAACCCACGCACGTTTCCGTAATAGCACCTAAAGCTACCGCCTTAACCGCTCGGCCATGTCGGCTGTTTAATGTAATCAGCTTCTACTACTTCTTTTTCTTTCTCAATTGATTATGCAGCCCGACTTTCTGTCTCTCTTTCAATCTGTTTTATCGAACATATTGTCACATCCCTATTTGTCCTCGGCCTTTCGTTCAACGCAACGAAGACTGAGATCATTAACGTCTCCTGTTCTGAGGCAGACTTCTTTACGCTGTGTCCCGCCTGAATCGATGAGTCACCATCCTCTGTGGCTCCTTTCCGACCCTTAGCTCCGATGCATACTTTCAGAGACTTTCTTTCTATCCAGGACTCACAAACTACCTTTTCCGCCCGAGGAACAGCACTATCTGCCCACCTCATCTTCACTCTCAGAAGCAAATGGATCTTCCTGTTTATTGCAAATGGATCTACTCCCAGCAAACGACATCATTCTGAAAAAGCCGCTGAATCCGTCATCAATGTCCGCTTCGATCCTCTGGGATTGCCCAATGTTTGCTCTTCCTAGTTTCCGAGGTGCGAAAATCCATATCGCATCCGATTTAACACTCCTGACATATCTATTCTTTTTTTCGATGTGCAGAGATCCTGCACTAACCTTTCGGATCTTGCCTGTACGCTGTTTAGTCGGCTTGCTACCTGGATCGCCCTTTTTTTGAGAGGCTTGGAGAGTTTTCCTCCCAACGTGCCTGGGACTTGTCGCATGTAGAGCTCGTGTGTCTGAGCTTTCGGTAAACTTTTACCAACACCGGCTAGCTTGTCTCCTTGCAGCATCAGTCCATCACTCTGGCAGCTGACTGAATTCTTTTTGGCTCTCCAGTATTGAGACGTGGCTAGATGATGTTGTCATCCGGATCGGTGTCGCTTACCGACTCGGTTTGGACGAATGTGATAAACACCGCTGCAGATGTGGGAGACCGTTGACGAAAAGGGACTTGTCTCTTCCCCTGCGAACCATCGTTCGGCTGCAATCAACTCCGAAAAGATAAAATTGGAAAAGTATTC
This sequence comes from Octopus sinensis, assembly GCF_006345805.1. NCBI lineage: Eukaryota > Metazoa > Mollusca > Cephalopoda > Octopoda > Octopodidae > Octopus > Octopus sinensis. The sequence goes on along the minus strand of NW_021831287.1, from coordinate 42,866 downwards.
AGCCCTGGCGAACCGCTACCGTGTTGAACCAATTGCCCCGGAGATCGTTGGAGTCGCTGTAAAAAACACTCATTCGTTCTTTAATGAGGTCGGGTTGTCGATTGGGAGGAGGTTTAAGGATCAGAGAGAGTTGCTAGTTCCGCCTCAGGTAGAAATAATATTTAGACCACACAAATTAAAAAAGTGATAAAACAAGAAGTAATATTATTCCTTACAATTCGGATCGACGTGATGGATTACATAGGCTTTGTTGATGATAGTCATGTCCTCCTTGTGCTGTTCCTCGTCATTGAACGTGAACTCGTATCTCCACCCAACTTTGGTGAGGCAGCCACTGCAGTAGGCATTCTGTATTAGGTAGTGCTTCGATCGTATGTTTGTGTCAAAAATCTTCCCAAACTTGATGTTGACCACTTTTGAGAATTGGTATGACTTTATTCCTCTTCTTGTGAATTCGGCTGATGTGATGTCGTCCAAGTTGGCGAAGGGGATTAAACATTTTTTACATTCGTAAAAGTATGAAGAGTTAGGGGGTATAAAATATCTAATAGCCATTGACAGTCGGAAATATATAAATAAGTATTTATAATTCATATATACCGATTTCGATTTAAATTTAATAGATCAATTTGAATAGAAATAATCAATGGCTTAATCAATTGATTCAAATCCGTAAAATCTATAAGCCACTTCAATACTGAAAGAATTAATTTAACATGCACATATAATTTCGAAGCCACTTGTGAATCACATGATGTTTATACTATTTTCCTATATTATTGCACTATATTAAAGAGTATAACCCCAAAGTTGGGAGAAAAAAAATAAAGTTAGGAATGTGCAGAGGGGAAACTCCGGGGGGGCTAAAGCACGCACCCTCCTGCGGAAAGTACCGCATGCGTGTTGCCATGGAGAATGGCGATGGATATCCGCTGCAATAGCCACGAAACCTCGCGTGGCTCTTTCGTTCTGTGGGCCAATTTCCTCCCAATGTCGATGAAGGCCGAGGTTAGAGGCCCTGCGACGCCCGATGTCTCCAAAGCGATTGGCACGAATATAAAACGGCGTCCAAGTTCTTGGTATTTTTAATTTTGGCCGTCTCAGCCTTTTCCGCAGCGGACCCGGGGGAAGTGGTAGATGACATGATTGCCGATGGAGAGAAAGAGTCGATGCACGTAGCATCCCAGACGAGGCACTTGTCGTCCCGAAAAGGAAAGATTGTCATTCCGTCTAGCATACAACAATTCCTTGATGCCTGCAAAAATCTAAAAAATAAAGTCAATTGACTCCAAATCGACTTCTCCACATTTTCTTTCCATAATGTAAATGTCTCCCAGTCGTCTAGTTTCTCGAAAAATAATATTTCGCGTAGTCTATGTGAATTTGCGATTTCTTGGACTAAATTTTTTTTTTACGTAAATAACGATATCCAAAAGTAAAAAGATAGCCAAGCTAATTAAAGGCCTCACGAGACACCCGGCCAGCCTCGCGAATGGCGAAGCCGTTTTCTCGGATCACAGCAATCGACAGACGTTCCAGGAGCCAAGAATACTCTCTTGGATCGTGGCTAGTCCTTGAAATCCGCCGACCGAGCGAGCGAAGGAAGCGGAGTGTCTTCGACTAAATTGTTCTAAGCTCTCTCTTATTCCACTGGTACGAGAATGTCCTATCACTCCACTGATTTATTACATCTTACAACTAATAACTGTGCACAACAAACAAGTCAATTTGTTTGAGTGGACTCCCCTCACTACTCAACATAGATTTCATTAATTATCAATAATCGATGACTCTCGACCGACAATTTAGATATTCTCGCAACAATTTTAAGACACGGCGGTCTTGAATTAACTTGTATCTTAACAAAAGTGTATCAATACTTGGACATTATTTATGACCAAAATAATAGTACAAATGCGAGTAGCATATTTGTATATTGAGGTTTCGAGTAATTGACGTCTCCCCTTCAATAGATAACCCAACTCGATTATGTTTTCCACGCCCCGATTAAGATTCCTTTGAGAATTTGAAAACTACTAGCAGTGGAAATTGTCTAGTTTGGTTAATAATGCTTTTTCCTTTCATTCCGAAGATCTGCACAGGATCGTTTACCAATTAACAAAGGTGGAAGTAAAATATGCTCCTGATAATTTGAGCGCATTTCCTTCTCTTCGAGTCGATGTATCTGAAGTAAGAACTCTTGGATCTAACTTCAACCCCAAGGTATTTCAGTTTCTCCGTTACTGTAAACCCATGGAGGTTTCTCGGCGGTTTTCGTTTAGCTCCCTGTTTTGCAATCCAGGTGGTGGTGCACTTTTCTTTTGCGAGTTTCAGTCTTTTTGATATGCACCACTCTTCCACTCTTGTCACATATCTTTTTAATTTCCTACACGAGATGTCTTTTCTCCATGAAGTATCCGTTATTAGTATGTCGTCCGCGTAGATCATGAGACGACTGGTAGGATCTGTCGGTTTTGGAATATCAGCAACTTAATATGCATAAACTGTGGATCCTCAGCACACATGGTCAACTACGGTGGATTTCCTGTTGTCAAGGAGCTTCTTAAAAGAGATTACCTCGAAAAACTACAGATCAGTCTAGTAAACTGAAATTTAATACGTCTTCCGCAATGAAAATACAAGACGAAAAGATAAAAACAGGAAAAGTTAAACTACAAAATACCTGGAAGGGATGGAATTTTAGTAAAAGTACAAAATTCGTGGACGCTGAAGTTCAGACTGACGATATCTATGAATCCATGTCAAACACTTTGAAAACTGCGACACCCACTATATCTACGCAAAAACCAAAATTAAAGTTGGAACAAGGCGTAAACACAACCGAATCTATGATTCAACCCAAAAAAGAATGACATCTATGAAACTCGGGGACACTTCTAAGTCAATCCCGGGAAAATCACCATGCAACATACTGGTGGCAGACGAAAAGACAAGTGCAATTGAACATTTAAAAGCAGAACTAGAGGATCTCCATCTTAAATCGAAAACGACGACTAAAAAAACGTTTAAAAATTTACTGGAACTGGTGGAGCTCGTTATGGAGGACAGTCACCAAAACTTGACGAGATGAGCGTTTTTACGCTATCAACGCCCGGTCAATTCGGAAACGGGCTACGGAGCTAACCTACTTGGTTAGATTGATAAACATGGACATATTGTTGTGAATGAAACGAAGCTAAAGGGAAAGCAGCATCACAAAATCAATGGTTTTCAGTCGATTAATATTCCAAAACAACTGAAGGAATAGCTATCCCGCTCGATGAAGTTCCCTCACATTTGCGAAAACAACTGGCAAAAGTTCAAGAGGTGGATCCGATTGACATAATCCGAAAGAATTTATATGTGAGGCACAGAGAGTGAGGCAAGCTAATTTGAGTTATACCACTGTGCAGAGACATAACGTTGGAAGAAACGTATGCCGCAATTATGAGCTGCAAGAACAATGCACCCGGCCATGACTACATTCCAATTACTGTATTCAAACATGCTCCAATTATTCTCCTACGATACTTGACCGCACTATACAATGCAAGCTGGAGATTTGGATACGTACCGGACTCTTGGAAAAAGTCAATCGTACGTATGATTCCAAAGCCTGGAAAATGAAGGACCATACAGAGAACTATCGACCAATAAGCCTAATATACTCCGTCTCTAAAATTATGGAACGGATTGTCTTCACAAGGCTTTCGAACTTCGTAGAGGAATCAGAGCAGTGGGGATCCCGACGAAGAAGATCCTACGGAGATTGTTTCGGAGAATTCGAGAAAGTCATCACGCTTAGTCTTGCAAACAATATAGCGACTATTTCTATCTGCCTCGATGTCTCAAAAGCTTTTGACAGCGTATGGCACCTGGGCCTCTTGGGAAGTGTCGCCAGAATAAAACCCGGGTCTAGAACAGTCGATTGGCTGAAGAGCTATCTATCCATGAGGAGGTCATACATACGATGCGGAAACAGTTTGTCGGAATTTGTCGATCGCAAAAGAGGGGTACCTCAAGACTCGGTCTTGAGCCCTCTACTTTTTAATATTTACGTTTGAATATATGATTGAACCATTTCTTAAGAATGTCTATATATCGATTTTTGGACATTCTTAAATTATTTTGGTGAATATTTTGTCTGGATAGTCAAAAATTCATGAAATGAAGTTCTACAGACAAAATATACCCAATCAAATTATTGTTCAGAAATGTAGCAAGTGTGTATCGTGCAATATGATTAGGCATATTTAACATTAAATAGATAAGATATACAGACCAATCACAATCTTGCGGAATTTGACGCGAATGCAATGAACTTATAAGCCAAAAAATCGCACAATCAAGTCGACCAATGTCACATAGTCGAACCAGTTCAAAACAAAATTCAGAAAATAAAGTTTTTTCCGACAGAGAAAAAGTAAATCTTTTCTCCTCTGATGAACGAATAACAAAATATTCCTTCGACAGAATAAACATGAGACTAGCAATAGCCACCACCAATAATCAAATTATTATGTAAAAATTGTTCAAAATGTTATTTAAGTTATACCCTCGAGGATGTCCTCTTTGTGAAGACTGTAGTACCAGAAATAAAAATCATTCACCTCATTCCAAAACATGTACTCAATCTAGTCCTGAACATGTAGGATAAGTTACTTTGTATCTTCAACAACGGAAATGTCAATCTTTATAAACTAGAATACCGATGCGGGATTCTGGTCATCATGAAAACTCGTTTTTTGAGCGAAATGTGTAAATCTCTTTTGAATTGAGTAGAGACTGTCAGAATATTGGAATCTCTTGTGTATCTCATGGCTACAAACGACTGTGGATTGGGTTAACAAATAGTCCAGAACTTGTTTATATGGATTTGGACAGCTTAGAGGTTTATTGGATTAAAGAAACGTGAGTAAAAATAGAATTTATGTTTTTTAGAAAATTAAAGAATGGTCACCCAGTCAGTCTTAAAAGTGGTGTTCAAGGAATAGTCGAACATTGCCATAAAAAGACACATTTCGTAATTTACAGCAGAACAGACAACGTTGTGGTTATATTCGACCTTACAAACATGAAAATAATTAAACAAGTCGAAAGTAAACCAGTTTTGAACTCCAATGACTAATTTCCAGAATTTGACATGTTTGGCTCTTAATCAGGATGGGAGAATATTATTTTCCGGTCACGAAAACGGAAATATTTTTAAATGCAATATTGACTTGTCACCTTTTACTAAAAGTGACAATTTCTGTAAAGCGGGTTGTTGAGTTTGATTGTTGTAATTCACTAGATAAAGGGGACACTCAAAAAGTTCAAAATTTGCTTATAAACGAGACTCGTGGACAATCATTTGGGGCAACTGTTCACGAATGCGACATTCAAATTGAACTGAACTCAAAAAAACGAAAAATTCAATTCGAAAATGAAATTTTAGGAGTGGACTTTTTTAAAATAAATGAAGGTTTATCGAAATGTTATCACAATCAGAATCAGATTGCCACTCTGAATTTATCATTGTGGTTACCCTCAATTCGTGCAGAGTATTCGAAATTACACCTGCGTTGGAATTCCTCTCTGTCCGGACTCCCTTCCTTGCCTCCATTCCCCATGAGACGATCTCAGCCTCCCGATTTATCCTCGACTGTCCATATAATGTGCTTGCCTACTTTCAGAAAAGAGAACTTTGTCATTTTACTGGCTATTCTTCAATGTAATGAGAAAATATTTTTTTATATACATTTATAGGAATTGTTGGAATAATACTTTATATGCGGGAATTAAATATATACAACGAGACATACTCCTGTTGACGTGGGACATCAAAAATATACATTTATAGGACTAAGGACGGATTCATCCAAATTTGGGACGTGGGAGGGCCCTCAGTGTTCTTAATCAACATAATTAACTATTCAGGATTTTTATTCCAGCAGTACGACAACATTTATAACGGAAATGACAACTTTTATGTACATTCACACTAAAAACCCAAAGGCAGACAAAAAGCCACAATTTATAGCCGAAAACCAAAGAATAACCCGTCTACACGTAGATTTGACGAATAAAAGAATAATCCTCTCGACAACCCAGCAAATATTCTTCATTCTACTGGAATACAAGCAGGAAATCCCAACAAAAGTGTAAATTGGATAAACATAATAAGACAATGGAAATAAACGTGGAGATGAACACAGCCAGCACAATCGAGATGGGGAACGACTACCACAAACAAAGCCAGCTGTACTCCATCAAACCAACCCTCGTGTGTCTCCTACAGGCCACCATCAACTCGATTAGTTGTGAGGAGGCCACCAAACTGTGATGATTGTGTATATTCCAGACTGGCTGTGGGCACTACTCGGGGATTCGTCGTGCTCGACTATGACTATGGCCGAGTGGTCTACCAAATGTCCCTCCAGGAGATCATTCATCGCCACGTCGAGATGTGTGCATCAAATACTACAATGTGTGCTAATTTTATGTGGTTGTTGATTGTGTGGATATTCTAGTTGTAATTGGTTGGTGGGGTATCGGGCATTGCCGGTCAGCCACGACTGGGGGGGTGTGACCTACATACATCTATTCATGGCCCTGGATGACAAAAGTAGTACGAATGTATATATAGGGGGTAACAAATTGGTTCTCTTGGTGGAGACTGGGGGGAGGTGTAACACAGTCCACCACTTGGGACTACACGAACGAATGTCGTTTAGAAAGTCGTCGAGATTATGTTAGTGGTGTGAGGGGATGTTTAGTGATATGTGGTAATATTATTGACGAACTTTCCTTTATGGCCTCTCACCCGGCAACACAAATGATAAATGTGACCAATGAAGGTGAATCACGTCGACTATGTAGAGTTATATATTTTATTATAGATTCAAAATTACTTATATTAAGGAAGAATATTATTGAAGTATATATTAATATATATTATTTAAGATTAGGAATGTAGATACATTTTTGATTGAAAAAAGAATAAAGATTCCCTGTTGTAACGTGGTGACTATAAATTGCATTTCGGTGGCCACTTGCACTTGGGGAAGAGTGGAGGGCATAGTCCTGGTGACTGAAGGTGGGAGGATTCTCACTTGGCTGTTCCCTTCCCTTCGTAGTGTAACCAATCACGTGGGGAGGAAGGGGACAATCCTCGTGGAACAGGCAATCGTCCATGTTTCGGGGACTGTTCATATTTTTGCAGCCAACAAGGACCATTACCGATTTAGACTTAATGATTTAAAATGAAATTATTCTAATTTTATTGTAATTAACAAATGTTGATAAAATGGGGAATACACAGGAATTGGTTTTATCATTTAATGGCCTGGAAATAGAACTCACTTATAGGACTGTCCTCGATGGCCTATTGGTACAAAGGGATGAGGAGAACACATTGTTTGCCTTGACTGTCATTATGGGGAGTATCCTCACTTGTCAGCAGTAGTGGAAGCAGCAATAAAATAAGCTGTCTGGCCACTCCAATGAGGGGAGGTATGCCGGAAATGAGACATATGGGGTTTAAAGTAATTTGGTGGCAAACATGTGCAGTTCGTGTAGACTATCACACGAAAACATTGCACTGTAGTCTACAACTCGATAAAGTCAAGACTCTGTCCAGTTCGGACAACGGGGATATTAATGGAATGGATGTCTCCTGTTGTGGCAGGTACTTTGTCACTCCTGGGGACGACAAACTAGTCAAGGTGACTTGTCCCAACATTTGTTAGTTATGTCCTATCATAAGAAGACTACCCTCTTTAAGGGATAGTAGTATTCTCAAAGTCAAAATATGTCCAACTCTATTGTCACTGTTGCTACTTATGGAGCCATCTTCAAATGGAATTTTGGAAAAAAATTGATTCAAGAAAACTCCAAAGTAGAGTCGCCACTCCGTATTGAATCAAATCCACCAGTGGTAGAATCCCACCGAATAATGTCGCATTAACACATTAACTAATAAATTTCCACAGTATATTCCCGCTACAGAAAACCTCCATTTGGAACATCAATTGTGAAAAATTGCCTCAAAAAGGTCTAAATTTCCTTCACTTTAATAAACATTTAAATAGTTTTAGCATATTTTTCATTAATTTCCCTTTAATATATAACCCAGTATCGTCGCAATTAAAAATATTTTGAAGAACATATTCTTTTACATATTCATCATACTTGGGAAAAAACATATCAAGTGAAGAAACATCGAAAGAGTTTTTCTCTCCACTAATTGTCTTAAATGACGTCTTTTCTTACATTATTCCAACCAGTCATTGAACCTTTTGAACACCAAATAATTCAACATCCTTGCTACTTTGAAAGCAATATTTTCAAAATGAGGACCGGAAACAGAAATAAATTCTTCCCTTGTCTTGTGAAAGCCTCAAAAACAATTTTATCCAATTTTTAGGATAAAATATGAGCAGAGCGTTGAATATTCTTAAATAATTCTTCTAATACGTTACACAGCGCCTACAAACTTACATTAATAAACAACCTTTTTGGACTTATCTACAATATCTCGTTTAGTAAGATGTTTATTCTCACTTAATTCCTCGCCAATTTTGACCTTTAACTCAAAACTAAGCTTACGAGCCATAAAAACAAGAATACAAAAATTACACAAGTCAACGACGAATAATTAAGCAATAAAAATTAAATCAAATTCATAATTTCAAGACATACAGTGGCAGAGGACTGTTCCGCAATACGTTTATTTTTACACCAATTGAGGGAAGCATACATACTGCCATCATACGACACCACACTCCTGAATTTGCCATCCTTCGACACCTTCATTGACCACAACCACTCATACTGTGTTGTATAAAGGCGGGGTCTTGCTCTTCCTCACCGAATCTTCGAATAACCGTGCCTTTGATGTCTTGCCTCTCATGTCCTTCCTAAACACTGAGGGATAGACATACTTGGACAGACACACCAACAGCTGGTACACTCCCTCCTCCTCGCTTACCACCGGCTTGGCCATTGGGTCTACTCCTCGGTCGACCTGCACTGATAAATAATACTCCTCCAGTTGAAAGAGAACACTAATATTATTAAATTTTAAATATATACCATATATCACGGAATGTCAATGTGAGGACAAGTTGTCGAGCCAACTCGGGAAGAGAACCAGCATGGACCATGGAGGAGAGTGAGTACTTTGTCCGCTGAAATGAGAGAGAATAGTCAATAGCCTACATTAAATATACTCCCCCTACAAGTCGTAGATACTCCTGGCATAGTTCAAACACCGGGGCAAATCCACTCTCACTAAAGATGGACGGATTCCGCATAGCTGACCGGCCTATCATAACGGAATCGGCAGAACAAAGATCACGGAATGTGGCAATGTCCTTCCACTCCTTAATAATCGTCCCCGACCCACCACTTGTGTTATAATACTCCACTCACTTGGCTATCAGAGGGACCCCGAGGACACTTTTCGAGGAGGAGATGAGATCACACCGACATGGACCTGTTCGTTCGTCCTTGGGGTACCTCCCATGAATTGCCACTCCTGACACCCCCGTTGATTCGATTAGTCTGAGCAAACTCTCAGTCGATCCTTCCTTTAATTAATATTTTTTAATTAATAATTTATTAATTAATTATATAATTAGTGGGGTACCTCAGGCAATACACGAATCTTGCAAGTAACAGGCACTGCGAGGTGGGCAACCAGTGTTGTGAGGATCTAAAGTAGCACGGGAAAATAGGACTTCTTTGACGAGCTGAGGACGAGACAGGAGAGCACATCCCATTCCGTTTTTGACCGAGAAAGCCTTGGGACACCCCATATTCACATCAATTCCACTCACATCCCCTTGCCTATCAAAATAGATTATTTCAGCCAACACTTTGAGAGCTGCTTCTAAGGCGGTTTGTGGATTGGCGGTGCCCTTTGATGTTATTGATCTAAAAATAGTACAAGTTGGAATATTATGTAGTCTTTTTCTACAGAACATGTCCTAAAAATGACAGAATCGCCGATTACGTAATCAATTGTGCCAAGTTGGTCTAGTAGGGCATATAAATATACTATTTATTATTCTTTCTGTTCGGAGGAGTGCATTGTCGATTATTTCCTGTTAATGTTAGTTTTGTTGTTACTTCTGAGTAGACCAAATCAGCCCCGTACTTGAGGCACAGTAGGCGCATGGGGAGGTTGTTGGCACGTACCATTGGGGCAAGGATTGTCTTTCCTTTGTAACGGTCTTTGTTCATCGTGAAATGAAGATGTGACACCACTAAAATAATAGTGTGGATTTATTTAAATATTTTATTTTTAAATTATTTTTTCTTTTATTTAACAAAACACATTACGTTTATAGAGATTAGGATCACAAAACATCGTAAAGAAACTATGTTCAATTTTAAGAAAAAAGATTTTTATTTGTAGTCTAGTGAGATAGTCAAGCTGACCAGAGATGGACAATTCGTTGTGATTGCTTCATGTCCTCCACAAACATTTATTGATAATAATCTTTAATCGTATCGCCACCTAATCACCCTAACCTTATAAAAATGTCCAGTTTTTAGTCTATTTGTTTAAAAACCTCTTCATTGAAAGCAGAATGGTTATCATAATTTTCGAGAAACTTGCTTAAACAAGAATCAGTTATTGTTCCCACATGCGGTATCAGTAGACTAAATAAATCAAAATTTCTACGATTTAAAACCAAATCTTCTCTAATCAATATCAGAACAAACTCTAATTCGAGACTATTTGTAATTAAGTTAATTATTTAGTCATTTTCCGTTCAATTCGCTTTCAATCACCCTGAGGACATCGTAACACTTCACGGTGACTTTTAAAACCCCAATTTCCTCCTTGCTACGACTGAGAACTGAGTTTATCAAGGAATAGAGTAATCACCGGGTATTTGTCTGCCAATACAGTCCTGTTTCTCCAACAAAATATCTTTTATGTTCACCACACAACTTCCGAGATCCTCGCAGTCTCCGTCCGCGTCACTTTCCGGTTCACTGACCACCGTAAAACAAATTCTGTCAACATTAAAAAAGAATCCAACCCACTGTTGCCCTCCTTAATCAACATTACTGCCAAATCTTGTCTCCTTTCATAATTGTTCACGTGGCTGACATCAAAGACTACAAGTTACGTAATCCCAAAACCTCTATCAAAGTCGAAATTCAATTTTTTGTCTGTTTTTGGGAGAGAAAACTCGGTTTCTGTTTGTTCAGCGGGAAGTTGTAGGAATCTGTAAGAAACGAATAAGTTCATCACCCGCGAGTCTGTCATTATGACTGACCCCGGAGTGAAGCTGTGTACTACTATCGTGACATCATCGGAGGTCTTTGACTTTTTAAAAATACAAAACTGTCTTGGAGACCAAACTCTCCTCAGTGACTTCCTCAGTGGAGAACTCAAAGTCATCTGGACTATTTAACATTTCTACCTTCGTATTCTGTTTTTGTCTCGCTGAAAGATTCTGTCAAAATGTCTTTGGGTTCCTGAATTATGGTCGTCGGTTCGGAGATGCGCACTTTCTTTGAAGTATTGTCCCCGGTTTTTATGTTTGGCATTAACGACTGTTTGGGAGGGTCGGGGAGTTTTATGATCGATGGTCGTTTAATTTCTTCTTTCTTTGTATCCTCTTCTAAATGAGTCTAGGATTGCATCAATACTGAGTTTTACATTTTCTGTTTTACAATCTTGGCTCATTCTTGGTGAATCAATTTCTTGAGAAATTTCATTTTTTTCTATATCTTGACCTTTTTCTAATTTATTTTGAATATTTTGTATTTCTTCTTTTTCGCCCATTTCTGTATTTTGGGAAATATTTTCACTTTCTGGATCTTTGATGGTTGTGTCTGTTTTTTCTGGACTCAAAATCAAGTCATTTTTGGGTTTTTTAATCCCCAAGACAGTTTTTGGTGTCGTTTGTGGAGTTTGATCAACCTTTGTTGCATCCCAGCCTATTCTAATCTCAATAAATCCGTTTGGGGTCCCGTTTTTCTAGAATAAACGTCATTTCCAACCCTAAAAAGTTGGAATGGGCCCTGAATTGCCTTCCCTCTTCCCAATGACACAAGTTGAATTTTGGCAAAACATAAATATGAGGCGCTTTCTGACTCATTGTCATCAAATACAAAAACATTCAAACTCTAACACTAAAATACGAATAAAATACGCTCGATTTGAGATATCTGTCGAGTTCTCCAGTCAGCGGAAGAGTAAATGTCCTCACATCACCACATTCTGGGTTCTCCGTGTTCTCTATTATCGGCGTGTCGTGGTCTTCAAAGTCAAAAAACTTGTAAACCGCGTACAAAGAGGGTGGCAACCCTAATTTTTAAAATAAACAAAATGAACAAACCTGTCGAGGATTTGACTGATGTACAACGAAGAATTGATATTGTGAGGTTCAGAATATTTCCATGGGAGGGCAGGACGACCTCCAATGCTCTCAGTCGGTTCTGGTATTGAAGCAGAGACTCGTCGAGGGGATCTTTGGTTTTGTACGAGTATGATATTTGGCAGAAAGGAGTTGCTTTGCTGTCTAGAGATCATTCCGCATTTCTAACCAAAGAGCGTGACTGATGAGTCGACAAAGGATCCCTTGGAATTGAGAAGGTCGCGGAAATTTATTTTGGCGGTTCCCAGGGATTTGAACGTCGATCCTTTGGATTGCAACAACTCAAGTTGTCCCGTACCCTGAAATGTCCGTTTCCATGGTTTTAACCTTTTGGATATATCCAAGGAACAAGTCGTCCATCGTTATCAAATATTTCGCAAAAAAGTCAAAATTTGGTCTACCTCCGGAAACCACGTTTGTGGCCACAATTTCAAAGTCAAAAAACTCAAAAACACAGAAATATGACTCGTTTTCCGCCTCTTCTCTCTCCACAATATTAGCCTAGAATATTACAAGTGAAATTTACTTCTCGAATGTGAAACTCAAAAATGTTTTGTCCCTTCTCCACCTCACACTCCCAAGTCTCCCCCATAGAGTCACGTGGAAGGCCTCCTAGTGCGTCCACTTTCCGCTTCCCGTATGCAATATCGTTGAGTTGAGACCGTAATGTCTCTAATAGGTTTTTAGCTACAACTTGGATTTTTTGAGTTTTTGAATCTAACAGTGATTTGGTCTCTTTTTGTTGGTTTTCTGAGCGTTCTTGGTGGAGTTTGAGTTTCTCGGTAAGAATTGAGACCTGTTCGGTGAAACTGCAGGATTACCTCTTTTTGGTAATCTTTTGATATTTTGTGTTGAACCATCAGCATTTCGTGAGTTTTCCACAACTCTGCAACAGTCTCTGCGTAATCCACTTGCAGCTTCTTATAGGCCTCCTTCAATTCTTTTATTTTTTGAGGATATTTACTAACCTTCGTCTCTGAGATCACTTCCTTCGACTTTTTTGAGAAAGTCCAAATCGATTTTTGCATTGTTTGGCTTGTTGAGCTCAAGGAAGGCCTGGCTCATGTCGTTGAGTTGATCCGTTTTGTCGAAGAGATCTACCCGACTCCTGAGGGATTTAATTTCTTGCTTCAATTGATTGTTTTCCTGGATTTGTCGGTCGAGACTGTCATTTATTTTTTGTGTTTGACCTTGGAATGTTTAAATTTGATATTTTTACTTTTACTGACTGAAAGACGTTGGGTCAAGTCGTTTTTGGTTTCCAAATCTAATTTCATTGCGGACTCCAATTGGGTTATTTGACTCTTTAGTTTTTCTTCCCGTTCCCCTCTGTCCCCATCCTGGTTCAAGAGACTAAAGCAGTGGAATAAATATAACAATCACGCCTTTTTAAAAGGTCGTTATTTGCTTCTTTGAGGATTGAGTTCTCCCTCCTTAAAGCCATAATCTCCACTTGAAGCTATTTTGTTCATTTTTATATAAAAAATCAACTTCAGAGATCTTTGTGGTGGAATTTGCAGCAATTCGGAGTTCATTTTGTAACATGAGGATCTTCCTCTCGTCGTCGCATTTTGCGTCAGACTGTCTTCTCACCTCTGAAATCGCTTTGTCTGCATTTCCTCGCAAATCCATACATTCCTCGACATATCTCCACCATCCTTACATTTTGAAGAGAACTGAATTGGTCGTTGAGTCTGTTGTATTTATATTTCCATTCTTGGATTGTCCTTTGGCAGTTTATTAGCTCAGCGTCGCCGGAATGGTGGAGATCTTTCATATTTTTGTCCATTCGTTCGATTGTTTGAAAGTACTTGTTCTCGATTTTCTAAAATTTGGTTTTATTTAGCCAAACTTGAATTTCCGCGGACTTTTCTTTCAATTCTACATTCAATTCCAAGAGGGACTGGTCCTTCCTGGCATTGTCCAGTTGTAGCTCTTGGATTTTTATTTCAAAATCTCGAGTTTTAGGATTCCCTAAACTGGCAGGTCGAGGTAGAAGAGAACTTTGGTTTTTGAAATAAAAAAACCTTTGACTTGTTCGCCCTGTGTTTATTTTTGATGAAATGTTTTGGTAGGACTTTGACTGGCTTGTAGACATGGGCTTGATTTGAATAAATTTCTTTTTCAATCTTTTTAGATTATCCTCAAGTTTTATATTTTCTGATCGCAGGGAATCAATTGTCTGTTTATATTCCAAATCTCTATCTATTAATGTAAATAATGGACTGTAACCAGGAGGAGAATTTGTTTGCTGGTCTTTGACTATTCGCAGAAGTTTTGTAGCCATTCTGGAAAAATCAAAAAAAATATTTTTACTTTTTCATTTTTATGTCTTTTTGATTCATTTCATTTTTAAGATCGAGGATGTAATCATAGGAACGAAGGTATAGGTCTTCCAGTTCATTTCGATCGCATTTTGAAATTATAAACACTTGATTTTTTGGCGGAACTAGAAATTCTAAAGTTTTGTCTCCTTAAGGGTACAAACCAGACATTGAAAACTGTAGTCATGGAAATTATCATTTTTATTTTATTTGTTTTTATCTATTGAATAAAATCTTCAAAAATAATTCAAGATAAAATTGATATTACATTTCCACTAATTAGAAATTTTATTAATACACAATGAATAATTATTGCTAAGAAAATCCCTACATCATAGGACTGTAAGAAATAATTATCAGAACACTTCATTCTAAACAAAAGCTTTGGTAGGACTTTGACTGTCCGTGGACTTAATGTAAATAATTTACAAGTAAATAATGCACATTTGTTTAGAGATTTATTTGACCAGAAATACGGTTGCCGAACATATCAAAGAAATGTCTTCGAAATTGCACAATTAGCAATCTTTTTTCGTGATTGTGATCGAGATTTTCATATTTATGAAGAATTTCTCGAACTGGTACCAATGCACGATACTACTAAAAGTAAAGATATCTTTGTAAAACTACAACAAATTCTCTTTGACTATGGATTTGATCAGAGGAAGCTTGTATGTTTGTGAACCGATGGTGCTCCTAATATGGCTAGAAGATATGCTGGAGTTGCTTCTAAATTGCGACTTGAAATAGGAAAGTTAAATCCTGGTACCATTTCATGAAATTAACAAAAATTGTTCATAGAACACGACTTTCAGATGAAAGTTTGTTGGTTTTAATTAAAGTCGGGACTAAACGAATAATTGAGTTCGACTTGTCAAACATTATATTGGAAAAAAGATGTCAATCATTCGGAAGTAGGTCTGAGCACGATTAAAAGATGGTGATTAATATATTCAGATTTCCTTATTTCTATTTTTTTAATAAAATAAATAACCTTTTCTTGATGAAAAATTATTATAAATGCGGCCCCCATGAGTTTGACACCCCTGGTCTATACAATCCTTAAATTTGCTTAAATTCGAGAATATTTCTTTATTGAGAAATGTAATTCCCCTCCTAATTTCAATTTCGCGTAAATGATCATCAACGTTTTCTCCATCGAATGCACAATTTGTCAACGGCTTAATCCGTCAATTGCTAAGTGTAATGACTATAGTCATAAATTCAGGCCTGTGTTAAGTGATAAATTTGTTAAATTGCATTGATATTAGTTAAGAACATGAAAATATTAAAATGAATAATCATGTTAGTTTATTAGTAGCATCCGAATATTTGATTAAGGCCAAATCTCGTTGCATAGCAGATTAACAGATATTAGAAAAGGACAACAGTTGCAGTCTATTATAAGTAAAATAACCTACCAAAAGCTTCCATTTTTTAGGTTAACTGTCTACTGAAACATCCAGCCATACTTACTTTGTCGGGATACAAAGTTAATAAAATGGATTTATTTTTGGGTTACAAATGGTGATGTAAAAGATCAAATGAATGAATTTATTAATTTCTAAAATGTTTTCTATCAAAGTATAAAATTTTCAATTTCAGATCCAACTTTTAAGGAAAAGGTCATTGACAGGAGAGGGCTACACCCCCTCTCTTGTCGCCTCAGTACCGGCCGTATACCCTGAACAGCCCGAGTTGTTGGAATATGCGGCGGGTGTCAACATGTGGATTTCTCGTGGGCTTAAAATCCCGGACGTCCCCTCAGTTCAAAAGAACTGGGATGAGATACATTGTGTGCATACACTCGAAGATATCCGCCTACGTGCTGACCAGTTTCAGTTGGCAAGCATCAATTGTGCCTGTCAACCCCACTCGGCCGATTGGCTTGACGCTTTGCCGATTTCCTCTGCTGGAATGTTGCTGGACGACGAATCTGTCCGCATCGGAATCTGTTTACGGCTTGGCATAGAGATTTGCCTGCCACATCAGTGCAGATGCGGAAAGGTCATTGACAGGAGAGGGCTACACCCCCTCTCTTGTCGCCTCAGTACCGGCCGTATACCCAGACATGCCGCCTTGAATGATATTGTCAAGCGCGCGCTCAACGCCGCTGGATTCCCTTCGGTCCTAGAGCCGGTTGGTTTAGACCGTGGCGACGGGTCCACGCTATTCCCGTTCAAGGGGGGACTCGCTCTCGTTTGGGACGTGACCTGTGTCGACTCGTTTTCCTCGTCATCTCTCATGGACTCTGCCTCCCGACCTGGCTCAGCCTCCGCACATGCCGAAACAAAAAAAATAACAAAGTATGCCTCATTGGAGAACACCTGCCTTTTCGTCCCCCTGGCTTTCGAAACGAGCGGGATAATCGGCCCAAAAGCTCTTGAGTTCCTTTCGGAAATCGGCTTGATGATCTCAAGGAAGAGTCACGAGAAACGTGAGTCTAGTTGGCTTTTTCAGCGCATTTCGCTCGCGATATTGCGCGGAAACTGCCTATCTATTCGCGCGTCCTCTCAATCAAAGAATTAACATCATAAATTTACTTAATTAAAAAAAAAATAAAAAGACCTAAAAAAAAAAAAAAAAAAAAAACTTTTAAGGTGACACTAGGAAAATGAAGATAATAATGTGCGCTGAACAGGACAAGTAAGTAGGATTAATACGACTTGAATTGCACCTGACTTTAGAATTAGGGCCAATAGAATCTATAATGCCTCTAATGTTAAATTTAAAGTTTTACAAATGATATCAAGATTTTCTTTGTAGGTCGTTAGTTTTGAAAATAACCTATCAATGCGAAGAGCAAAAATGAACAAATTTATGTTATGATAACTATTAAGACAGTAAGTATCCGCTAATCAATTGTTGTTAACTGGAGGGTTTTATCGTGGCATGAAAACGCTGAGAATGAAAGCTAAAGTGTCTAGAGCCTTAATTGGATCCAGAAAACTAGGAATTTTCTCGGATAAAGTAAGATTAACGGGCTACTTAAGTTTCATATTTTGGCATGCTTGTATCATTTCATCTCTCGATATGTTGATGGCATCGCAAATGACTTCTTTAGATCTCTCGGTGGCGTGGTTTCTGAATAATCCATTATATTGGTTGACTAACATAAAATTTACAATATTAACAAAAGCTTTAGGTTTACCGTCATAATTGATATTCAGATAGTCACCAATAATGGAAGTGGATCGGTTGGGAATTAAACAACCAGCCAATCGCCATTGCTATTGTACGTCAGTTAACCCTAAACAAATTTTGGGAAATGTACGCAATAAGTTATAAAATGAGTTAATTTTGCCATTAACTATATCTTTTCCCACACTAAATGAGATTACCAGCAAATAAGTGGAATCAATAGCAAACTAAGTGAGATCAGTAAATGAATCATAGATTTGAGATGTATACAAACTTAGATCGAAATGTCAAGCGATACACAAATTTAATATTGAAATGTATTTTTGTTTTATTTTATGAAATGTAATTGGCCTTACCTCGATTAGTAAACTCTTTACTTAAAATAAAGTGTGGGAGCTATAGAATGCTATGGCTCTGCTGAAATGCTATATTATTATTTGTTTACTGTTAGTCTCAATTTTCTGCTGAATTTACTCAGTTTTCTTCTAATCCCATTTAGCTCGATTCGCGGGCGTCCCAGGTAAGTGGGTTCCCTTTGTTGAAGAGAAACACAATAATCCCGTCCGTTCTCTCCCGTCCCCTCGATCGAGTATGGAGGGGATTCCGGCGACTTCTAAGGCTCTGCTGATGAGATCATTTAGAGCAACATGCCGCGGGATACGGCAGATTTTTGCACGAAGGGGCAGACATGTGGCTCACATAGGCAGAGACCGAGGCGTAAACAAACCCCTGTCCTAACAAACTCATTGTCCAGAAGGTTCCCAATACTTGGCAGTGGAATGACATTTAACCAGGCATGTGAATACACATCTGGATTGCATACCTTTCCAGACTGGGTTTTCTATATCTGTCTTTAGATGTGTTTGCCAGCCGCTGTATGGATTCCTTTCACGAGAAAGTCCCATGAGAGGTCAGTTGCCGCGGAGGAAAAGTAGTTGCGGGTAGGAATTTCAGCGTTTCGGAGAATTATAGCGTCTCTTTAGTGTCCAACAATAATTTTATGATCACGCCGACCATGGAAAGCACTTTTGACACGGCACCTTAAATAAGAAGTCTTTTTGATCAAATATATATTTCAGAAATGGTTGTATTTATGCTTAGTAAAAAATGAACTTAAACAATTTAATTTGAAGTACTTTTTATGGAGCGATTAAAAAAATCTAAATAAAAGATACAGATAATTATTTCAACGTTTCTGCAAGGAACTGGGAAACCCACTCAAGGAAAAGGTGGCACATGCAGAGGAATTTCGGTCGGTTATAAAGAAATGCACTCCAATTGAGTTCCTCTGCAGAAGGAAGAGAAGGCTTTTCCGGATTACGGTCGGGTCATCAGAAGATCATGTAAGGAAAGTACGGCTGTGGTTGGAGGCAGGGATCACCTAATTAGTTAGTTCTGACCTATCTTTCTCGGTGATCTTGGAGTTAATAAATAAATAATAAATAAATAATTATTTCAATAATAATTATAAACTATTTTTCATTAATTATTGTTCAATTATCTTAATTTTTAATGGCAAACCTAATAGATTATGACCTCTCTAGATACAGTTTATTTAGTTTGTTGTATTGCTTTATTAATTAGCTTTGCTTTATTTTTTGTATTAAATTGGATTCAGAAGGAATATTTCGTGATGAAGTTTTTTTTAGTGATTTAATTATCTGAAATTTCGTCATTTTGTCATATTTTCCGATTTTATTCCTCACATCTGTTTCTAATCTGTTTCTTAAAATTATATAATCTCTCCCATTTCAAAGTTTTGACCAAGTTTTTGGTCGTTTACTTGTCTTCATGGTGCTGGTTGTTCTGAAATGACTCAATCAAAGAGAATATGGCGGTTTCCTCAAAGAGATATTGTTTTGTATTTTTCATGCAGCCGATTACCTCTTGATATATGTTAAGAAACAATGCCTTCTTGTTTCTTAACGTCAGTTTATCAGTGGATGATATTAAAAATTCTTTCAAAATTTCGACGTGGCGAATTCGATCTGTTCTATTTATTTTATCAAGAGAAGAAGAGTTCTGCATTTACACCCCTCGACATTAAAATCCGGACAGTTAATAAATCGTCATTTTTATTATCAATTTTATTAAATTAAAAACTTAAGCATGCTAATATCATCTATATTTTTTAATTTCATAATATTTATCCATAAATCTTTTTAAAATATTGAGAATAAAGCAAAAACCGATTTTTTCAAGACAAAAAATTCCGGACAAATGTCAGAAAATAAAATATCAGTAAGGAATATGCTTTCCTCTCGATTTATATAACTCTAAACTACGAGTTTTCATCGAATTTATTAATTTTCGAATAAAATCAATTGGAATTTTATTCCAAATTTCTAATATTTTATCCTTTTGTTGATGTTTATTTTTTGGTCGATTTTCTGTATCATCCCTCGATAGTTCATATTTAATTTTTGACCAAATCACATTCCTACCTAATGACTTTCCCGGAAAACAGCAAGTTGCTTGGAATGGAATATGCAAGAGAAACTATTGGAAATAACTCGGGACAGCGTTGGGACACTGCCTCGAGCATGTGGCCCCTCCTGACGCTATTGAAAGCATTCTTAATATCAAGTTTGAAAAGGAAGGGAACATTCTTTGGCTTGGAAAACGACAATTGGCGGGTAGCGTTGGCTAGTGCTTCACAAGCCTCTTTAATTGAGTAAATAATGAAAAAACCATTGGATGCAATTCTCTTTGATTGTTTAAATGATTCCAACGTTGATGCTGTTGAATCCTTCCATTGGTTTTTGCATAGAAATAAATCAGGGGTTTCTGTGTTTCATACAGAACATTAATTTATTTTCGGCAATACTGGCTGCACAGCATATTTCTTGATGCTGGATAGCGACAGAGTTTGCAATCTATTGTGAGTGAACTAACCCACCATATGGATTCTCGGATCTTAGTCTTGCTCCGCTTCCTGAATTCGCATTTGTTTCCAAACTTTTGCCAGTTAATATTATACTTATCGGAGAATTGAAATTCGTAATCCTTATATGAGAATATTTAAGTGTACATTGTGGGTTGAGACCCATTGGTAAAAATGCACATTTTCTGGGGCACACGAATAATTGGGTTAGTTAATTGGTGTCTTAGAATATTTATTATTCACATTCCATTTTTCATTGAACATTGCTTAATGAAAGCAGAGAGGTTGCAGTCTACTGTTACTAAACTAACACATTATATACTTCCTCCGTGATTATTTGTCTTTTATAATTTTGAGGTGCATTCATTTTCATATTTTTGTCAGTTAATAAGATAAGCTTTTTATTTAGGAATATTTTCTGATTTCGGGAGACAGATTGTAATGTTAGAATTAGGTTCCAAAATGTTTTTATCTGCCTATACGTGAAAACGCGTCGATATCCATATTAGATGTTTAATGTATCAAAATATTTTAATATACATCCAGTATAAGTGATCCACTCTAGACCAAGAATAACCTTCCCGTGACACTTGCTCAAAGCTGAACATTGATCAAATATTATACAAAATGGTTTGGCCACGTTTGGAGTCTTGTTCCAAAATTGACTAAAATGTTGATTTCGTTGGCAAGAGTAAGGACAAGAAGTAATTTAACTCTTTAGATCAGCGGTTCTCAAATGCGGCCCCCATGATTTTTTTTGCGGCCCCTCTAGAGTAACTAACTTTTTTAATTTTTTAATAATGTTTAAATTCAATTATTCATTCTTAAGGTTAAACATATCCATAATTGGTGATTTCATTAGTCAATTTGAAGCACGTTTTGGGGTACATTATAAATTTAATTTTTAGAATTTTAAAGAATTCCTTCCTTTAATGAAAATATTCGTAACTCCATTCAGCGTGGAAATTAAGGATGCGCCTGCAAAGTTTCAACTAGAACGCATTAATTTACAACATAATATAGAACTGGCGGCATTATTCAAAAATGCGTCCATTATTAATTTTTACGAATTAATTCCTCCAGACAAATTCAAAAATATAACACACAATGCATATATGAATCTACATATTTATGCGAATCAATATTTAGTAAAATGGAAAATATAAAAATATATATAATATTTTTTGTGCGGCCCGCGAAGCTAATCTTAATTATCGATTTGGCCCTTGAGCTAAAAAGGTTGAGAACCCCTGCTTTAGATTAAGAGATGCTTAAAAACATGCCAAATTTAATGGTTAGAAATTACACTGATTTTGTTTCTTGTTTTGTTGATTTCAAAAAAATTAATTACGTTCAATTGCATATAAAATAATCATCAAGGCTGCGGGAGTCATTCCTTCGATTCTACTGGCTTGCCCTACCTACACATCACTTGGAAGACTACAGTCCTCGGCCGATACTGTCGAACCTTCTCTCTAATCTCATAAGAGACACACAGACTGAAAATGACAAATAACAAAACCTGTCAATATCAAAATTGTGAGGGATTTTGATTTCTGATTGCTTTTGGAAATAATTCATCTCCTCACTCTGAATCATAACCGCATGTCTGTACAGTCCTAGCAGATGACCTGCCTCAATAACCCTCGCATTTGAGTCTGAGCATCATGTGGCAGTCGTATTCCCCATTCTTCTCGACATACTCCCTAATCTGAGGGAGGACGGGAATCAAATTAGTAACATCCACATTATCCTGAGATAGACACTTCAATGCACTTGAATTGGTCTAAATTGACTACTTTAAATGCTTTCTGGAAGGATTTGCCAAGTGATGTGGAGGAAGGACAATCCTCGAAAGCAGTTCCACCGCCCCCTCCAACCGATCCCGAAATTCCCGGGCAGCGGCCATTCTTTCCTGGGAGACACAGCCAGTCTGATTGTCTGAAATATTGCCATTGGGCTACCCAGTGTGAGTCTCTCTGCAGCGTTGTCAGGCCGAAGGGTGATTCGATATTCTGCCCTGCTGGTGAACATTCTGTAAGGCTCGGTCACTCCACGACACACAATGTCGTCAATGAGTACTCCAATGTACCCCATCGATCGACTTATTATATATTCCTGATGTCCCAACACACGACACCCTGCATTTATTCCTGCCACAATTCCCTTCAATTACTTTTCAACACAACCTGGGCTGCTGCCTCTTCGTACCCTGTTGTCCCGTTTATTTGACCTCCAAAATATAAATTCGCGATTGCCTTTGTTTCCAAAGTTAATTTTAATTGACGTGGGTCCACAAAATCGTATTCTACTCCATATCCTTTAAATTATTAAGTGTATAATAAAAGGCAAATATTTAACGATGGCAACCTGGAACTGTTATTTTTGCATTTTCAAGACCCGGAATGCAATTAATAAGCTTTTGCTGATATTCCTGAGGCATCGTACAGGACAGACCCTGAGGATATATCAAATCAGACTCAAAGCCTTCGGGTTCGAGCCAGACTGGGTGTCGTCTCTCACCAAAACGCAATATTTTCGACTAGCAAAATCAAGAGGCAATACTTCTATCGAAGGGCAGTATCGAGGTCCCACCACTTCTTCTCTCACATGGTTATTAAGATGGAGACTGTCCCGGACTACCTGAGCAACTCTACAGTTCGTTTCTGTCTTATAGCAGTACAATTGTCCCTCAGACTAGCCATCAAATAAACCCCAATAAACCGGAATTAATACTTTGTTGTTCATAACAGAGAAAGGAAGTGGAGGCATGTCTGGGAGAGAAGGCTGGGTGAGTGATAAGTTGATGGTCGACCTTCTAATTCTCGGGGGAGTCCCTTTAATTAGGCAGGAACAATCAAACCAGTCTTCAGTCGAGTAATTGAAAAATATTTTTCAAGGCAATTAGAGAGACCATTGGAGGGAGATTCATTGAGTCTTCCCGCTGGAAAGGACTCCTTTCCGATATTTATTTGCCCACCCAAAAACGTTCCCGTGGCCAAAATAACAGTTTTAGCACGAATCAGTCCACATTCTGGATAAAAGTAGTGAATATCTCACCAGTGACCACTCCAGTGCATTTGAGGCCTGACTGTCCCTCCTCTATGCACAAGTTTTCCACTTTAGTCTCAATAATGTCGAGATTGTGGGAATTGCACAGTAATTCTGCCTGCATTAATGTTCTGTATTTGGCTCGGCAGATTTGTGCTCTGAGTCCCTGCAGTAGACTGGTTGGACAAACCCACACAGCCGGTCCGTGACTCTTGTTTAAAACACGGAAGTGAATTCCTGCCTTATCTGTTCAAATAAGTAAAGTTTAGACCACAAAGCTTGGGACACAGTCCATCGAGGGCGTCGATTTCTCTCATAAGATGGCCCTTCCCGATTCCACCGAAAGAGGGATTGCAGGACATTTCTCCTGGGGGTAGAACTATTAGTTGTTGCCTATTGATTTGATGTTGTCCGTCACTAAGGATGTGGAGAGACCCATTCGGTGGGCTGCGTGGGCTGCCTCACATCCGGCATGTCCTCCTCCCACCACCAACACGTCGTAAAGTGTGCGCACTCGGGACATTTTTATTAATTTATTTTAAAAACAATCAATTTAGGGAATTTTTTAGTGTTTGTAACAATTAATTGAATATTTTTGATTCGTTTTTTGTCATATTTATTTGTTTATATTTCCCAAACAAAACACAAGAAACGGAAAAATAAATGCACGTGATTCCGACACACTTTAGGGGGTCCTCATTTTTGCCCGATTTTCCTCACGTGAATCCGCGCAAGTGTGTCTTGAAAGTGTACCTTGATTCCCGCAATTGCATTATATTTTTTATTCATAGGACTGCAAGAGGGCTTCCATAGGAGCTGAGAACTTTCCACTAAACCTGAGCACTGTGAGTGTAAAGGCTTTTTTAGGCTCGCTTCGATTTTTATTTTATTGGTCTAAAAAATCATTTAATGTTTTTGTGGACGGTTTCTGGGGTTTCTTATTTTGGCCCGTTTTTGCCGAGAGAATTAATTCAATTTTTACCAAATTAAAAAAGATAGGCGTTCCATTACTTATTTGCCCCACTGTATTTTGTGCTAGACCTCCTCCCCGCATCAGATGTTTCGTGTGGGATATCTTTCTAGAATAGCAAAGTATTGACTCAGGTTGAAGATTGGCAAGAGGGGGTCTCTGGATGTCTCTGACCGTTTTATTTCGACTTGTGTTTCGGCCAACTTTGAAGGCCAGGACCTATGGTTTGCAAGCCAGTCTCCTTTATTTTCCAAAAATATCAAAAATAATATGAAACGCCTTCAAGGGCAATCTCAATGTGTGACAACACGTTGGTGATTTGGACTGAAGAGACGTCAGAAATAAATATTTCGATTTGGCTGGCTCTTTTGCTGTATTTAGTGGCAATATTATTCTTTCTGGTTGTTCCCATTGGAAATAACTATTTCGGACATTGCCTCCTTTAATTCTTGCCAGTTCTCCCGTAGAAATTTCTACCGTACAAATTGTTAATTTATGATCATTAGTGGTCTTTTTTGGAAAAGTGATCTCGTTTTTTAAGCATCTTTGTGTCAGAATTTGAAAATGATTGCATTTTGAGATGATTCTTTTATGTTAACTAAACTTATTTTGGAAAATAATCTCCACAATTTGGTATTTCCTGACGATAAATTTTTGTAGATTACCAGGATTTTGGGGATGAGTTATGATATTATGTATGATGCAACTTAAATTTGTTCATACATGTTTATACTTTATTTATAATTGAATAGTCGGACAATTATAGTCAGGCTGCCTTGATCTACAACATTCCGGTGGAACGAGAGCTTACGAAATACCAGTTTCTAAAATGTTTGTATGGCTCTGTCCAAGTATTTATTACTTTGGAGAGGACATGTTGACAAATCACCAAAGATTATTTGATTCCTTTTATTTCTGTCAAAAATGTGAACTTTTTCGAAACCAAACAGATTTCTGTTTCCACTGCGATTTTGAACGACTTGCAACGTCGTGACATTTTGTTTGGGCAAGGCACCGTGTTTCATTCCAGAATAGATTCTCTAAAATTGACTGAGATTGAGTGAGCTGAATATACATTTTTGAAAGATGACTGAGAATTGGTGACATTACCATAAGCTTTCGATTGTCGGTAAGAATCGAGCCAGGGTTGATTTTTACAATTTTTAGCAATCAAAAATGCAACACAACTACAAGAACAGCCCACATTATTAGGAAACAAGGAAAAATCAGAGAGCTTTGAGCGCCTCCTTGTTAATGAGATGAACAACTTTGGACACATTCATCATAAGACGTTCAGTGGTGGCTGACAATCTGTCCAACGTCTCCTCGTACTTCTCCACTTTTCTAAAATTGACGATTCTCTTAATCCGGTCAATCCTCGCCCATGTTCTCCCATCGACCACAAACTTGGACAAATGCTTCTCAGTCTCGTCCTCCGACAACTGCAACAACTGGGCAGCCCGAGATATGGTAATGCAGCCATACGACTTGGCGATCACCCACATGTTCTCTAATACTCACACAGACACCAACATGCTCGATTATCCGAATCCTCAACTGCTCCAACTCCACGTCCCCGCACCCAAACGTACCCGAGGACAGAGGATCCTTCCAGAACAGGTCTGAAAACCTGGCAAAAAACTGTTCTGAGCCGACAATCTCAGCCTCAATAAAAACTTGAAGAATATTCCTCACAAACTGACAATCCAAACAAACTTGTGTTCAACAAGCAAGTCAAGTCTTCTGATTGAGTTGATTTGATGGAGCACCTCGACTTGTTGGGGACAATGTGGGGCCAATATTGCATAATTCACTGCATTGGCCAGAGTCTGCCCAATAAACCACAGCGGAGACCTTTCTCCACTCCAACTGAGGAATCGCCTCCAGAATAGCCAAGTAGTATTTGGCCACCTCGAGGTAGTTACAGACGTGCTTTTCAATCGAAATCATATATGTGTAAAACAACGACCGCCAATCCTGGTCTGTCAAAAAGGAAGAATAAACTGGTTCGAGATTGGAGGGGACTATTTTCCTGCCGATGATGGCCGCCCTGTCGTACTTGGAGAGGCTAAGACAGAGCTGCATCTGCTCGAGGATGAAGAGAGTCATTTCGTGTTGGTCGAGGGAAGTGAATGTCTCCACTTGGACGGGAATCATCAGGTCGTAGGCCCCCTCCACGTCCCCCTTCTCCTGCCTTATTTTACACAGCATCATCGTCAGCCTCGCCCTCTCCACTTCTGCAAAGATCTGCCAAAGTGGGGATCACTCGACCTTTCCTTCACTCACTTGGAGGAGAGTCTCGATTAGTCTGACTTGTGTGGCTGTGTTGGGGGTGTCCTTCACATATTCAAACACTTGCTTTATCAGGGCGTGCTGTGCTTGTTTGAATTGGGCTCTCTTTCGACACAGAAGGGGGATTATGTCACACAGTCCGGCCCACTCCCCTCTTATTTGGTGGAGTGAGGCTATTTCTACTAATATACGGGCTGTCGATTCGGAGTCGTTGGCCATTCTCGACTTTTTCTCAAGTTCCAAGAGGTTGGACACAGCTAAGGGGAATTGGCTCTGTTTGTTGGGTATAATTTTGTACTTGAAGAAGTTTTCTCGAGTTTTGTATTGTTTCGGTCACTTCGGAGGAATAGTCGTGCTTCTTTAGTTGCCCATCTATCGAGTTGGGTAACGTTTGACACAGAAGATATTGGGTGTAACGTTTGACACTTTCCTCTGTTTCTCACCTCATGTTGAATCAATCGTGTCAACTTGTATAAAGAAAATCAATTTTGTGAAAGCCTTTCTTTCGAACTGTGGGAGAACTTGTCCGCCAGGGGTAGAGACCCTTACAAGCAGTATATCGAGCCAACAATAGGCTATGCATGTGCTGCTTGGGGCTGTAACCTGGCGGCAACGAACCAACTAAAAATCGAGAAAATCCAAGAAAAATCCATAAACATACTGAAGGACCATACCGACATGAAAATTGTCCATCGAACACTGGAGTCTCTTGTAGAGGCAAGTGGGAGGGATCGTGGAGATGGACCACAAGCATTTCACCGTACATCAGAAGTGTGTGGGGTCACGGTCTGAACATCGTGAAAGATGGCTAGACTGTTGAGAAGTGTCGGAATCACCTGAACACGTTAGTTAATGGTTAAGACGGTGATTCTGTTTTTGGCTTAAATAATAATAATAATAAAAGTCCATGTGATGACACACTACACAAAGGTCGTGATTTTATTACTTTTTTAATTAACATTCAATATATTATTATTAATACAAAAAAGTCACGACTTTGAGTGAGAAGCTTTTCTTCCCCTCCAAGGGTAACTCCAATGTCTCCTTGGATGCGATGGTTTTGGAATATTAGCTATAGAATAGAACACGACTCGACAGAGATTTAAGCAATATTTGTTTTAATTGATTTAATTATAAATTAATTCAAAACTAATAGTATGATAACTAATTCAAATTTTAAATTGACCTGAATTTGTAACTGCTGATTTTCTCACAATTTGAAAGCATTAAATACCCATATCAATTCCCTAAAATAAAATGTAGATATAACCTATATTTGACCGTCGCCACTAAACCTAATAATATTCACAAATAGTCCATGAAATCAATATCTGATGCCATTGGTGACGTCACAGCAGAGACGAGGCAAGACCACTCAGATTCGGTCCTCATTTTATCCACTTCGCCAAAGCCGGGTAAGCAAGGGAAATTAAAAATAGACAAAATGAAAAGATTATCCCTTTCTGGGAGGGCGATTGGTTGTTTGGGGGACTTTGCCTCCCTCGGGCAGATCGAGCATCTCAGCGAACTGGATTTGAGTGAAAATTCGATTTGTTCGTGGAGTGATGTGGGCTCTTTTCAGTTCTTTTAGGTCGCAATTCTTCTCACAAGGCTTTCAAAACTTCATTTCCTGGACCTCAGTTTCAACCCTCTCCACTTGGCCACGGACATTGAGTCCATCTCCCAGACCCCCCTTCATCCCAACCTCACAGAACTTGTCTTGAATTCTACCCACGTGCAAATCTCCTTTCTACTGGATGAACTGCTTACAAAACTTCCGAGGTTCCAAATGTTGCCAAATGTTCAGTATTGCCAATTTGTGGCTGTGTCTTAACGAATATGACAATCTGGTGGGCGGGATGGAGAGGTCCCCCCGTTTCCCGTCATTGAGGAAACTTTATTTGGCGGGAAACAAACTTT
This sequence comes from Octopus sinensis, assembly GCF_006345805.1. NCBI lineage: Eukaryota > Metazoa > Mollusca > Cephalopoda > Octopoda > Octopodidae > Octopus > Octopus sinensis. The sequence continues at coordinate 13,901 of NW_021831287.1, read as the reverse complement.
CAGACTCTGAAGACTTGAATAAATTCTTACATTTATTTCCCGGGCTCACATACCTGTCAATACGAGAAAATCCGTTCGTGGATTTGCGTGGACTGGACTGTGGGGAGTGTCGACTGGAGGAAATCAACCTTTGCGACACTCTTCTGCGGGACTGGTCGCAAGTCACTCACCTCAACACGTTTCCGTTTTTGACGAACATTCAACTCCTCAGAATTCCGTTGATTGACGTTTGATTTAGAAAAACGTGACTTGTAGAACATTCCGCAGAGGATTCGGCGTGATTGGTGCATTTCGTACCTTCCAAGTCTGCGTGTTCTCAACAGGACGAGAGTGAGTGACCAAGACCGAGAGAATGCAGAACGGGCGTTCATTAGACACTACACACAGAGACATGACAAGCCAGAGCGGTTTTACGAACTGAGGGAGATCCACGGGGATTTGGGTCCTCTCTTGGATGTGGACTTGACGCCTCCCAAGGTTGTCAGTTTAAGACTTTTTTGCGATGGATTTTGCAGCAAGACTGTCCCTGTCAGTGTCAAAATGTCTGTCACTGAGCTCAGAAAGCTGATTTGTCGAGAATTGTTCGACAACAAAAGAAACATCAAGTTTAAAATGTTTCACGACAACCACGTCGGGGGGCCAGAGGAGCTTAAATATCCTAACAAACTACTCTACAGTCTTCGGATTTGTGACGAGGACACAATCTTGGTTGTGACTCTCAACTGACTAACTCATTTCAAATAATATGTTTAGTCTTGGGACTTGTTCTTTTACACAATGCTCAGTTAACCCACCCAACTTGAGGAGGCCGACAGCCAATCAAGGGTAATTATTTGTAATTTGCCTTTGGACGAACCTTAAAGCCTAATGGAGTGGGGTGATGTGACTATTGGAATGGGCAAAACAACAATGAATAACCTAATCTGGCCAATCTTGTCATACTTCTTGATGTAATTCGATGGCTAACTCCTTCGGTTTTATACGTGATAAAATAACATAGCTAATCCATTAAAATAATCATTGTTTTAAACAAGGTTACCTTCCAAAGGGAGCACTGCAAGATTCCGTGCTGTCTCCGACTTATTTCAACCTTTATTTCCACTTCAGCGGCCGACATTATCGCATAAAAGCACAAAGTCTACAAAGCCGCTTTTTTCAAATTCATCAACAACTATACTTTTCTGAAAATTGACTCATCGAAAACAGACCCAGGCTTTGTCCTCCAAATCTTCGGTCGGCCTATTACTTTCCGACTCCAGAAAATCGAGCATACATCCCAAGTTATCTCTCTTTGATTTTGACATCTCGCTAACCAAACATCTGACTTACTTTTGATCCAACTAGAGTAAATAGGTGCACAAAACCACTCCTCAGACGAGTCTACAAACGATACATCCGCCCAGTACTAAGTCACGCGAGTCTGATCTGGGCTCCCTGCCTACCTACAGCGGAACTTAAATGAGTACCCGAAAAAGCATGTGTGTGAGATCGCTACCAAAAAGACGAAATCAAACACTCTTGAGGACACTGCAAAGAAGCATGCAAAGAAGTAGTGAAGATAATTTTTAAAGAACTCGATTTAATTCATATTTCAAATATTTATGTGAGCAGGTGGATCAAGTATGTCTGATGAAATCGAAACGCGTTTGGTTCTGCAAATAAAAAATTTTGAATTTTTTGCGCTTCAAGTACATGAAAGCTCAGATAGTACAGGAAAAATGAAACTCCTTGTTTTCGTTCGCTATGTGAACGATGAATCCATTGTTGAAGATTTTCTTTGCTGCAAACAAAGGGATATGGAATTTTAAATCTTATAAATTCATATTTCGAGCATATAAAGTTGGATTGGAATGAATGTGTGGGTATCTACACTGATGGTGTTTCAGCCTTGACGGGGCATGTTAAAAACTATGTTTCTGTTGCAAAAAATAAGAATCCGAACACAGGCACTGTTTATGAAATCCATAATAATGACGATGACCTGGAAATCAAGATTTTCGGATCCAGGTTGAAGCATATTGATGTTCTGATTATTGCTATCAGGTTCTCGATTATGTCAGTTAGAACTTTCAATTTGATATGAAAACGCTCGAGGGGAACCTAATCCCTACCGACAAAGAACTTCTAGAACTTTGACCACAGGAGACATCGTCGTCCCACGTCGATCACTGTGGGCAGAATCGAACCTTTCCGAAGGATCTCTGTCGCTTGCAAAATGCATCAGAGATCACAGGGATTATAATTAACTGGTTTATCCTGGTCCTTTTGTCATTAATAAATGTCTTAATAAATAATCATAGTAGCAAGATTTTTTCGAATCTTCTAAAAGTAGCAATAAAATATAAATATAAAGACAATATTTGTTCCAATGTTTTGAACTATCGCCAGTTTAATCTGAAATTGATCTTGAAAAAATTATTTGTTCATTAAACCAACTTTCGTGACAAACAATATCCATCACATGAGGAGAGTCGGAGATGGGAAGCAATCTGGAACTAATTAATTAATACAACTTGAAATACGAAAGAAAGAAGACTTCGTATGCTCTAGGAATCAACCAGTTCGCGGACATGATATTTAGACATTTGGTCAGCTAGTCAGGAATTTGAAGAAATGCATAAAGCGTCTCATTTTGACCTCAAGTTAGACGAATTTAAAGAATTTTGGTCCAACAGGGAATTCTGTGACGATCGTGACGATCAAGTCAACTTTAGTTGGGTGGATCGTAATCCTGTCACTAATGTAAGAATAAAAGAAAATGTGGATTCTGTTATATACTTGGAGCTTATATTAGACACTAATCAATTTGTAGTCGGTAAGTATTAAGAGCATATTAAATAGGGCAAACTTGTTAGCTTCAGCATGGAGAATATAATCGACTGTATTGAAAGTGACCGTATTGAGTGTATTTGAATACATAATAAAAAAGTGTGCCATCGAAACAGAAGAAATGGCAGGTATAGAAAAAATGTTGTAAAAATGACAGGATACAGAATATCTAAATCCAAATCCGAGTTAATAAAAGCATTAATTAACATTGGACTGTCATTGGTCCCATCAAAAATTTTTTTTTGTTTTTTCAAAAAAATGATCGACCAAGGCCACTTTGAAGATTAGATTATGTTACTATGATGTCAAAGGGAGGAAATAAACAAAGCATATTTATTGAGGACCAAGAATATTCATAAGAAGAATAAAAGCTCGTGCTTTTTGCAGCACGTGGGGTGGAATTTTTCCCGCGGAATGATATCTATGACTGAGTGAATAACTAAACTGAGAATGATGAGAATGTGAAATATAAGTGAGAGAAGGGTGGGGAGAAGAATGGAAAGTAAGGTGAGTGCCGTCGTGAAAGAGGATAGTGGCAGTGTCGTGTACCTGGAGATGAGATGGGGATCTAACCCTGGCCCCCCAGCCGACGTCGGGGATGTGAATGAAGGGTGTTTGTTGTGACATGAGTTGGAGGGATTGATTGTTGAGAATGTCAGATATGAACATTCGTTTGAGGGAGGGGGGCCTGTTATATGAATGAGCACTCACTTGGATAGACAGACTGGAAATAGAGGGGAGGACTGCTCGGATTGTCGGAGTATTCTCATTACCTGGGACTACCCATCAATTAACCAACTTGTGTGTAGTAGGAGACACACATGTGATGGATGGGTGATTGTGGATTGGACATGTCGATGTTCTCCTGTCGCCCGTCGGAGTAGATTATCCTCATCCCCGCGGAGTTGGTCCTCACTTGGCATTCTAAGGAGTGCGATGAATTGAATACTGTCGTGGAATCTCATTTCTGTGGTAGTGGAGTCCTCCATGAGTATACACTGCCCATAGGATGTGTGGAGTGTCACTTTGGGTGTCTTTGAACGTATAATATTCACGAATCTACTATTCACTAGTGTTGTCTACTTGCATGCATATTTGTACTTGTCCCAGTACTTCTCCGGGAGGGAGGTCATTGTGTATTCATCACAACTCCCCGACACATTCCTCACACTCACCTCCCTTCCGTCCCGCGATATTCTCCACGTCTCATGTCCACTCACCATTTCCACACTCAGGTCATCCACAATGGATATCTGTCGTGTTGTATCACCAATACTCTCAACTCCCCCTTCTTTGTGCTAATCGGCGACAGTCGACTGGTCGAAAGAGACCACGTAGAGTGACCACTGTCCTCCCAGAAATAGTCGTGTTTGAGTATGACTGAGTAAAGGAGTGGTCATACCATCCACACTCATTCTCCCACGAGGGTCCTTCACAAGGAGTCGACCAATCAAATCCTTGGCCTTCCGTGAAATGTGTCCCCCGGACTCGACGAAGGGAGGAGTGCCCGTCAGGAGAGTGTGGAGTATGCAACCCAGTGACCACACGTCCGTCTCCAGTCCGTGAGGCAGTCCTCTCATCATTTCCCTAACAAATGAATGACCGAGCACACGGAGAAGTAAAGTTGGGTGTCCCGCACACAGTCACGTGCTGTTCTAGGACAGTGGTGGCCAAGCCAAAGTCACAGAGTTTGACCGAAGTGAGGTCAGAGGAGACAAGGACATTGGACAAGGACAGGTCTCGATGGATAATATGATTAGAGTGGAGATATTCCACTGCTTTCACAACTGAACTAAATATGTGTTTGCCTGCTTATCATTCAATCCACTACTTTCTTGTTCTGTTAATGCCCGGGCCTTCAACAGTGCGGAAACACTCCCCCCTTCACATAACTCGAGGACTAGATATATATTGTCCTCGTCCTCAAAGTGAGTGTACAACTATCGGATATTGATCATACACTCTTGCCTTCACAATCCACGGATTAGTCAACTTGGAATGAATCGCCACTTCCTGTCGAATACGTTCTGCCATACTCCACTCCCCTAATATACTTTTTTGTATCTATATGTATAATCTCATCACTACTAGTTTTATGGCCACGAAATCCCCCGTTTGTACACTCACTCCCCGGTAGACTCGACCAAAGGCACCCTTCCCTATGCATTCCAGTATTTTGTAGTCCTGCACTACTCACACTAAGGACACCTCACACTTCCCGTGACTGCCTTCCTTGAATATTCTCATCACACCACTTTTCCGTTGCCTATGAACTGTTATTATTATTAAAGAATAAATATTATTTGTTTTGTTTACAATATATTTTAATGAGACTTTTTGATGTGAAGTTCTCTAAGTCACCATAATGCAATGCAAATATATATTGATATTAATTTTTTGACAAAACCTCAGTTTTTAAAGCACTAAGTGTTCCAATTCAATGTCGGACTGTAATATATTACAACGACTGCAACTGAATATTTAAAATGTCAAAATACATACTTTATCCAAACAAATTCAAACATATAGCTGTTATTTGTATTAGTCTTAGGTCCATTAAGCAGGATTTTGTTTTCAAATTGTCTGAATATGTCAATCAATACTGGTTAAGCTAATTTTTTTATTTTTAAAAAATGATTTTCTATTTATAAATAAACTGAAAAAGCTAGTCTGTAAAGAAAAACGGTATCTGGCAAGAAATAAACATGGAAGAGGATTTGTTTTTTTAAATCGGAAAAAATCTTGTTAATCTTCAAAACCAATTTGATTGTCTACGAAAAACCCATATGGCTACAACCACAGAATTTCTTCATTGCAAATATGTAACAAGCACACGTGAGAAGATTATCAAATCACTACGTGACATTTCATTGTTGGCCAGTGACTCCTAGAGTTTGAATAAATGAAGATAGTTAAAGGTAAATTAGGGATATTTAAGGCCCTGACTGCACTCGATTTTATTCGATCAAATATTTCAGGAAACACACTCAGATGTGAGTAGATTTTACGGCAAACAACTCTTGGGAAACCACCGAATATAATATTTGCAATCTAGTCTATTTAAAGTTACTAAGACTTCAAATTATTGTTCAGAATAAAGATTTTTATTTGTTCTAAAGTTACACTTAATACCTCCATTATTATTATTAAGAGCACTTAAAAAACATAAAGTTATTTAAGTCTCCCTTGTGCCGTGTTCCGTAACATTCTCTCGACCAGGAATTTCTGGTGCTTGCAATGTCTTTGAGGTTGTCCCGGTCGTCCGCCGACCTCAGTCGCAGACCAACCGTCGACAGATCCTCATTTAGGACTTCTATCAACTTGAAAGACAGGCTATCCAAATCTCCAAGGAAAATCCCTTGTTTTCCACGGACAGTAAACATTTGCAAAATTCTATAAGATCCCATAAAGTTAAGGAACAAAAGTTAGATCTTTCTTGACTAGTTGAAAAATTACAGCAGAGAACACAAATGAGTTGACTACCTGTTCTACTGTAAGTAAATCATCCTAAAACATACTAAATTAAATCAAAATATTTGTGTTCTACCATAAACATAGTTTTGATTAAAACCGAAAAAACAACCAATGTTAAAAAAACACAGGTATTATTAAAATAAAGTTTAATTATTTTATTTATTAATGGCCACCTAATAATTCAGGCCATATGTGAGCACGCGGTCGATTGTTGTGCTCAGAACATTGTACTGTCTCAGTTGTATGATCCCACTTTATTTTTTATGTAATTGGATACAGAAGGAATAATTTGTGTTGTAGTTTCTTTTAATGATAAAATTATCTGAAAGTTCATCATTTTGTGATTATTTATTCAATTTTATTATTTTCGTTTGTTTCTCTGTCAACTGCAGAGTTTCATTAGAAATCGGTTTTCTTCTGACCCTTAACGGCCATTTTTGTGCTCAGTTTTTGTGACAGCAAGTGGGATCTGTTTGCATGCCCAAACCGCCTGTCATTGGCACTCCATTTGTTTACGTATCTATGAACTCAGCCTTCGTCTGTATTCAGACATCAGATACTTTCATAACAGTTTCCGCCCGGGATATAACTGTATCCTTTAGATCGGTTAAACCGACTTGGCGGAGGTCTTCTGTTTATTATCAAAAACGGTTTGCACTATACAGACTCCACGGATGACCTCAAGGCAACAATTCAGGACGGCGTATCAGGAATATCTTGAATTACGTTGAATACTAAATTTGGAAAGACCACTATTGCCAACTCTTGTCTAAAGGGATTCAATCCAAACTTCTCAAAGCTATCCAATTTAAAGAACCTTTTAATTTGCGGAGACTTGAACGCAGAGCATCCGACTTGGCTTAAATCCCAACGGGAAGACTCAAGAGGATGGTGTCTAATGGAACAACTCTCTGCCATGTCTCTGCCAAGACCCACACTAGGACACCTTATAAGGATACCGAACGCTTAACATGTCCGGACATTACACTATCCTCAAATAACTTATCCTCAGCCATTTCATGGACAGTAGACTACGATCTTAATTCAGATCACAATCCAATCATAATCAAAAAAGCCCTTCCCCGTACGAACAAAGCTATGTCCTTTTTCAAAAAAGAAGAAGATGGGAAAAACAAATCAAAATCCTTGGAAAGGAAAAATCTGCCCAACGCATGTGGAACGCTCTCAAAAAGTTCCAAAATTATGTATACAATGGTATATTTTTGATAAATTTTTCCATAATTAGGTTTATATTAATAATATAATTACAAATTTAGTCTAATTTTTTAGTATAATGAAAGAATGAAAAAAGAATAAATATTATTATAAATATTTATTTATTTAAAATTTATAAATTTTCCATTAAACCAAAAGAAACAATTGATATTTTTGACTTGTTGATTTAGTTTGGTTACATTTCAATGTCTTTTTGTCAATCTCGAGGAAAGTATACAGCTGAAGTATACCTAAAAAATGACTTGTGGATTAAAGTAGTTCACCTATGACAATATCCTTAGGGATTCGTTGCCTCAGGAAACACTAACTCGTTTATGATAGACTTTGACCAGTATCCCATGATCTGTAATCCCTTAGCCTTCCATCGGGGATGTATCTTTTGAATCAACTGAGAATGCCAGGAGAGTACTCCGAAGTGACTAAAGTGGAAGCTGGCATGGAAATAGAAGTTGACTCACAACTTCCTATTTTAGGTGCCCGTCAAAATTTCCGGAAGTAATGCCGTTGGCTGGTCAGCCTGCAAAGTCGATCGTGTCCGTGGAGAATTTTTTTCCGTGATTGGAGGAGAGGCCACCAACGCCTCTTACACCGTCGATGAAGTCCGAGCCGTCACTCACAAGTATCTCCCAGTCCCGACAGTTGCAGTCCTACGATGGACAAAAGAGGAGCCCCCCGCTACCACTTTGCCCAAATTAAAGTCCCTCAAGCACTATTAGATAGGTTTTGGTGATCGTTTACTGTTTAGCGTGATGAGTGCAGAAAGCATCGCCAAATTTACTGAGGACTGCAAAGAGCCAGTCTCAATTTCTGTGGATGAGTCGACTGGGCTGCTTGATTTGATTGTATGTGTTGTGGTGTGACTGGCAGACTCCGAATGCGGCCGAATTGAGGCAAGTTGTGAATATTGCGGACATGCACATCAACTTTATTCGGACAGAAATGAAACTAAATTCCCAATTGGTGTCAATGCAGTGTCGAATGTCCGGCGATTTGACGAATGTCAAGCCTGGGACTATCATTGACGTCTTCAAAGTGGACAAGTCTCTGATGTGCCACGTCATTGGGACCAAAGGAATTAACATTGACACTGCACGTAAAATACGTGGAATTCTGGACGTGGTCGTCGATGATGAGACCTCGTCTGTCAAAATTGCCGGAAATGTATTTGTAGAATATTGAGGGTGTTAGAACGCGTCCTCGGTGAGTAAGGCGAGAAGTATGTTGGAGTATGTCGAGCAAGTCATTTCCATCGAGCAGTCCTTGATTCGTATGCCTGGTGGATTCATTGTAGAGAGAATTTATCGAAAGAAGGGCGAGAATTTACAAAAGATTGTGGATCGTGCGGAAGTGCGGAGACTATTTACGCATTACAGTGAGGAGGAGAAGGTGTACAAATTGCACATTATTGGCACAAAGAAGAATGTCGATTCGGCTGTCTTTATGCTCTCATTTGTTATTCGAAGTGTTGAGGTTGTGTCTTTTTATGATTTTAGTCATTTGTGGCCAAACTCACTCAGCTGAATGAATTGAGGGACAAAATCCGGCAAATGGGTCTTCATAACAAGTTGTATGAGGGTGAACTGGAACGTGAAAATGCTGCGAATTGTGGTATTATTTGTTTTGTATTGTCAGTGACGTCCAAAATAATCTCTGAACAAATTTAAATTAAACTCTTACTATTCATGTTAAATTATGCTTCCTTTTATGGTTGTCAAATTAGAGGGTGTCTGTCGGTGTAAAGAATAGGGTGGTTTGCTTTCATGGGGGCTATGTTTGTAAAATGATTGTTAGCTTGGACCGAATATGTTTTTTTTGTACAAAAATAATTATTAAAAAAAGTAAAAAGATAGCTAAGCTAATTAATTTAATTTTTTTTGAATAAGAGAAATCGTCAAAAAAATTTAGCTATTATGAACTGGCTCGCAGGATTGAAAGACAATTCCCGCGTAAAACAGCCAGCGAGATCCTCTGATTAAGGAATATAAATTCCCTCGGATCTCTGGAGCGGTAGGTGCACAGGCGGCCAAGTTTCTTGAGATGAGCAAGCGTCTTGGCCCCAAAAACACAGGAAGTTTCGACGGCAATTGCCCAAAAGCAAAATCGATCGAGTAAATCCTCATATTTCGTTAGTTTTACAAATTCGGCCTTCTCGGCCGACGAACCGGGTCGACAAGCCGTAGCATTTAAGGCACCCTTGGCGAAAGAGTCAGAACAGGTGATGTCCCAAACGAGCTGTTTCCCGGATTCAAAAGCGAACAGCGTACAGCCGTCTGGACGTTTTGCCGGCGCTCATTCGACAAGAAAGAGGATGTAGCCCAAAGGCGTCAACTTTATCCCCACAACGACATGGGTGAGGTCTGCAGACAGGGAGTCCAAGGCGATTACAGATACCCAGACGGAGTGAATCCCTATCGAGGACAGTATCCAAAAGCGGAGAAGGGAGTACATTCAGCCAGGAGCCTGAGTATGGCTGACAGGTGGAACGGAAACAAGCCAGTCTGTGTTGGTCGAGGAGTGGTTCCAAGTCAGTTGAAGATCGACAGCAAAGAATTTTGTCACAGTCTCGCTGAGAAAAGACATCGGAAGGGACTTCAGAGAAATTGCGTTCCCAAAAAGCGAGGGCCGAATCAATATCAGAGTCCAACGATGATTCAGTAGTTTTTTCCAGAATCTTTTGGACAAGAAGAATCTTTTGTACGATCCAGACGCCGAAGAAAGAAAGGCAGGAAGAGCCAAATCCATACTAAAACGGAGGCCCAGATCCGCGTGACTCATAGGAAGTTTAGCCTGACACCAGGCAATATCATCGAAATGCACATTGAGAATTTTCTCCGCAGACCTGAACCAAGGAATCATCAGATTCCAGCATTTGGGTGGCATAAAAACAAGGTGAGCTCCTCAAGATATAAACAATTTTTGGGATCAAAAGATAGTTCTTGAGGATGTAGAATGAAGGATGAGGATCAATGACAGAAAGTTTTTCACAAAGAGATGCAATAAGATTTTTTTGGCAAGAAGGATTCGTGTAGCTGAGTCGGCGAGAATCGGTGACCCCAGAATTTCCAGATCAGACAGAGGTGTCTGTCTCAACTCAGGAAGGAGTTTGCAAAAAAGAGAGAAGGAGTTCTTAAACAGGGATGGCTCAACAGAGAGATTGACAATCTCGGACTTGCTGGAATTAATAACCAGACCAATGTCGGATAAAGCCGGAATTAGACTGGCTAAGTCCTTTAGCAAAACATCAGGCGGACCGCCCAGGGTGCAATCGTCGAGATACCAAAGATTAAGGGGCGATTCATTAACGCGGGCAATGGCATCCACGGCAAGAGCGAACAGTAATGGGCCCAAAGGATCACCCTGTTGGACGCCACAGGACGAAGAAATGAAAGAACCACCGGCGATTAAAAGTGATGGAACCGAGTACGAAAGCGATATAAAGGAAGGCAAGTGTGGAACTCGGTCTTGACAGACCTCCAACATATGACCACGGTCCAGAGAATTGAAAGCATTAGTTACATCCAGTTTCAATAAGGCAAGGGGAAGATTGGAACAAGTAGAAGCGTGAATAAAACAACGACAAACATGGACAGAAGACTCGCAGCCACCAAAAACACCCACACCCAACTGAATGGGCTGCAGTTGCTCGCCAATAGAAGGAATAACGGACTTGCAACAGTCTTTCGCAAATAAACGACGAAAGAAATTTCCAACAGCAATAGGCCTGATACCGCCATCTTTCTTGCCCAAGGCCGTAAGATTCGCGGCAAAGAACAGAATTCTAGCATGGTCAGAAATTTTGCCGCTTAGGAATAAATTGCACAAGTTAGTACAAGCATTCAAGAGGCGATTCCCGGTATCCCCATTGGTGTGTGAAAAATGAGATAGATTGATATCACACAGGTGGAGAACTGAGTAGGGATCTTTATAATTACGCAAATCTTGCTAAAAATTTTAAAACGCCAGAATAGAGTAGATAAAAAGGTTTTCGACGAGCTGTAAAAAGCGCATATTATCCTAAAATATTTCAAACTGATCCCCCGAAAAAATGAGCTCGATTGTTATCACACACGTGGAGAACTGAGTAGGGATCTTTATAATTAGGCAAATCTTGCTGAAAATTTTAAAACGCCAGAATAGAATAAATAAAAGGTTTTAGACGAGCTGTAAAAAGCGCATATTATCGAGAAATATTTCAAACTGATCCCCTGAAAAAATGAGATCGATTGATATCACACACGTGGAGAACTGAGTAGGGATCTTTATAATTACGCAAATCTTGCTGAAAATTTTAAAACGCCAGAATAGAGTAGATAAAAAGGTTTTAGACGAGCTGTAAAAAGCGCATATTATCGAGAAATATTTCAAACTGATCCCCTGAAAAAATGAGATCGATTGATATCACACACGTGGAGAACTGAGTAGGGATCTTTATAATTACGCAAATCTTGCTGAAAATTTTAAAACGCCAGAATAGAGTAGATAAAAAGGTTTTAGACGAGCTGTAAAAGCGCATATTATCCTAAAATATTTCAAACTGATCCCCTGAAAAAATGAGCTCGATTGATATCACACACGTGGAGAACTGAGTAGGGATCTTTATAATTACGCAAATCTTGCTAAAAATTTTAAAACGCCAGAATAGAGTAGATAAAAAGGTTTTCGACGAGCTGTAAAAAGCGCATATTATCCTAAAATATTTCAAACTGATCCCCCGAAAAAATGAGCTCGATTGATATCACACACGTGGAGAACTGAGTAGGGATCTTTATAATTACGCAAATCTTGCTGAAAATTTTAAAACGCCAGAATAGAGTAGATAAAAAGGTTTTCGACGAGCTGTAAAAAGCGCATATTATCCTAAAATATTTCAAACTGACCCCCTGAAAAAATGAGCTCGATTGATATCACACACGTGGAGAACTGAGTAGGGATCTTTATAATTACGCAAATCTTGCTAAAAATTTTAAAACGCCAGAATAGAGTAGATAAAAAGGTTTTCGACGAGCTGTAAAAAGCGCATATTATCCTAAAATATTTCAAACTGATCCCCCGAAAAAATGAGCTCGATTGTTATCACACACGTGGAGAACTGAGTAGGGATCTTTATAATTACGCAAATCTTGCTGAAAATTTTAAAACGCCAGAATAGAGTAGATAAAAAGGTTTTAGACGAGCTGTAAAACGCGCATATTATCCAGAAATATTTCAAACTGATCCCCTGAAAAAATGAGCTCGATTGATATCACACACGTGGAGAACTGAGTAGGGATCTTTATAATTACGCAAATCTTGCTAAAAATTTTAAAACGCCAGAATAGAGTAGATAAAAAGGTTTTAGACGAGCTGTAAAAAGCGCATATTATCCTAAAATATTTCAAACTGATCCCCCGAAAAAATGAGCTCGATTGTTATCACACACGTGGAGAACTGAGTAGGGATCTTTATAATTAGGCAAATCTTGCTGAAAATTTTAAAACGCCAGAATAGAATAAATAAAAAGGTTTTAGACGAGCTGTAAAAAGCGCATATTATCGAGAATATTTCAAACTGATCCTGAAAAAATGAGATCGATTGATATCACACACGTGGAGAACTGAGTAGGGATCTTTATAATTACGCAAATCTTGCTGAAAATTTTAAAACGCCAGAATAGAGTAGATAAAAAGGTTTTAGACGAGCTGTAAAAAGCGCATATTATCGAGAAATATTTCAAACTGATCCCCTGAAAAAATGAGATCGATTGATATCACACACGTGGAGAACTGAGTAGGGATCTTTATAATTACGCAAATCTTGCTGAAAATTTTAAAACGCCAGAATAGAGTAGATAAAAAGGTTTTCGACGAGCTGTAAAAAGCGCATATTATCCTAAAATATTTCAAACTGACCCCCTGAAAAAATGAGCTCGATTGATATCACACACGTGGAGAACTGAGTAGGGATCTTTATAATTACGCAAATCTTGCTAAAAATTTTAAAACGCCAGAATAGAGTAGATAAAAAGGTTTTAGACGAGCTGTAAAAAGCGCATATTATCCAAAATATTTCAAACTGATCCCCCGAAAAAATGAGCTCGATTATTATCACACACGTGGAGAACTGAGTAGGGATCTTTATAATTACGCAAATCTTGCTGAAAATTTTAAAACGCCAGAATAGAGTAGATAAAAAGGTTTTAGACGAGCTGTAAAAAGCGCATATTATCGAGAAATATTTCAAACTGATCTCCTGAAAAAATGAGATCGATTGATATCACACACGTGGAGAACTGAGTAGGGATCTTTATAATTACGCAAATCTTGCTGAAAATTTTAAAACGCCAGAATAGAGTAGATTAAAAAGATTTTAGACGAGCTGTAAAA